>NC_085872.1:45085679-45188179 GCF_034702125.1 Engraulis encrasicolus
AATCTTGTTTTAATTCTTGTAAAAATCGATATCCCGAGTCATGAAATTCGTCTTGTGACGTCACATCCAATCAGAAATGTTTATTTTGTAAATGTTTTAAAGGAGGAAACCAACGTACACCAGAGGTTTCGAGGTGCAGGTAGCGGGTGCAAGATCAATTTTGTAGAAGAAGGTAACTTACCGGACCCTCTTGTCCATCGTGCTGCAATTTATTAACAAAACGTTTCGGCCCGTTTGGCCTTTCTCAAGTTTTGAAAAAACTATTAATATTTTGTAAATTAACTAAAAACTATAAAATTATAAACCCAAATTATTTTTTACTTAATTAATGATTCAGGTTTATGGGTTTTGAATAATGGTGCACATAACATGTAATAATGGTTTTCTATTAGAGTGGTCCTTAAACTTTGGGGGAAAACAGTCTGCTTCAAGGAGTGACAAAAACGGTCTTTAGAAGGAGGACAATCAGTTGTTGTCTGGACAAAATGACCAAGAAAAAAGCTATCTTCTTTACAGACCGTTTTTGAATGGCTTTTTGAAAGGAATCAGCCACCATGATTCGGATCCCGTCTCTATTACAAAGCTGTGGGGCATGAATGCAGCTTTTAAACTCATTGATGCTGAATGTTGCATTGCGCCGGGGGATGCATGACATAACATTCAGGCTCATGAGATTTAAGACCATTTTATTACAAATCTTGGTATGCTAGAGCTGGATGAACACATCCAAATGCAAGATGAGGCTTTTGGTATTTAAATGCAACTTAATGCATGTTTCTATGTACTTCAGAGGCTGAGATATTTCAGTTTTCATAGGCTGGGGGCAACTTTCCTTTTTGCAAGTGTTTTGCAAGTGCTTTAGGCATCAATGGGTTAAAGTAGATATGTTGTGCTTAGCAACAAAGCACACCAACTAGTACTATTGTCTTGAGCGGGCAGAGGAAAAAATAAAAGCATGAACGGTTTTTAATTGATGAACTATTTTCCTCTCCCCACTTGTGTTACACCGCAGCCCCTCCCAAGTTGTGTTACATTGCTACAGTAATCAAAATCAATAAACATGACAATTTATTATTCATTATTTATGCTACTTACCTCTGTCCTGTCAGGATGTGCTTGTCTGCCAAAGATGAGATGAACATGCCAACATCTTCAAGTGAGCCCTTCACAACATCCAGGCTGCCACAAAATTATTAATAACATTAGAATAGCATTTAGTGCCACATTTTCTCTGTTTAGGCGGGAAGAAAGCCACATACTGTACACTACCTATGAGCCAAATAGGCATCCTGCACTAAATTAATATAAATAATTATCAAACCAATTTGACTTTTTGAGACAATTTAAATTAATTATATTTACCTCAGTTTCTTTAACTTGTGTCCTTTCATCAAAGTCGAGAGGAATGTCCATATATCATCATCATCCACAGCTTCCAAATCCAGACTAATAAGATTGGAACATTAACATAGAGAATGAAGTTAAAACACTGGCAAATTTGAAATAAGCATTAAATAAGTCTTTGTGTAACTCGGTTCTCCTCATGATGATGGTCTTAGAAGACCAGCTAAATCAGCGAGTGTTGCGGGAGGGATCAAAGGAAATACATTTTTAGCTGCAAAAATGGGAAATATTTCAAGGGTAAAAAATATTTCATGTGCCTAGTTTTGAAAATCAGGGTGTGAATGGCTCCAGAGAAGCTGAATATATGTGCATGGTTGGTTGACGTTTAAGGGCGTAACGCAAAAAAAAGTTTTTCCAATTCCTGAAAAAAATTATGGAAAAAATTTGAAAAAAATAGAAAAAAATAAAGCACTTAGTGGTCCGTGGAATTTCGCCTTATTTTTGCCATTTTTGGGAAAATGTGTCCTGCATCAACACATTGCATAGGCACGTCACACCGCAGGAAAATGAAGTCACACCACAGGAAATTCACTGCATTGTGGTCATTTTACTCCTTTTGTATTTCTGACTGACATCTGAGGTCATGCTAACTTCATAATGATATTGTGTTTAATCTTAATATGTGTTTTCATTTATAAAAAAAAACGTCCTTCTATAAGAGCAGTCACACCACAGGACACCATAAAATGAACCTAAGCATTGCGTGACAGAAACATTGCAATATGAAGACATATTAAGAGGTCAATAGTCACCTTAAACTTCCACAGCACTCTCCAATAACTGAGGTACTGACTGGTTAGGAGCCAGTCTTTAAGACCCTTGTTGTTGGCCTTGCAGCTTCCCGTTCACAAACATTGACATACTGTACATGTCACCCCACAGGACGCAATTTGTGTTACGAAATTGAACTTGTAGTTAATATTACTGTGTTGATTTTTTTTCACATTCACATATCTTAATATCAAGTTAATATTTATGCAATCATGCCAAATGCTTCATACATTATTCAAAATGTTTTTGGTTAATTTATATATATACTAGTGCAGAGCCCGTTGGGCCTATTTGCCCGTGTTGTGTTTTGTAATTTAGGCCTACAGCATGTAAAAACTGGGGGCTTCCCTGCGCTGTCCTGATGTGCTCCTGAAGACATGAAGACATGTTGCATAACTGTAAATTTTCATGTAAGCTATAATTGTCTATTAGCTAGATAGCTAGATAGCTAGATAGCTAGATAGATAGATAGATAGATAGATAGTTTTTTCCCCTCATAGACCTACATAAAATAATTGTTGGAAATCTCTTGACTAACCACCATTATGCACCAATATGTTTCAGTGGAATCTGAGGTGAATTCGTAGGGCCTATTGTATATCCACATTTTGAAGGCACAACCTGCCTGTCTGTCTGTCTGTCTGTCTGTCCGTCTCGGTCTAAATTTAGACTCGCTATCAAAATTCATAGGCCAGCCCATTTTGGCCAGCCCTTCTCGGAACTGATTCTAAATCTGCTATCAATTGCGGCCATATCTTGAAAGCCTATGCCGTCAGAGGTTTGGGGTGCATATAGATAGCCTAGATAGATAGATTTTTCTAGGGAATCACTGTAGTGTCGCCAGGTTTCCCCGGGGCTGTTTCTATCAGTAGTTGATGCTGTTGTTACTAAGCACATGTAAACTGAATAGCGAAATCAAACATAAATCAAACGTCGGGTAGGCCTACGCCATCAGTTTTGCGATGCTCACAGACGTTTCTATTAGATGGGCCTATATGACCGGTGCAGCAGGACTTTTTATACTCGCTGGGACGTGACGTCATCACACCCTGTCCAGTTTCGTTCTGGTTTTAACAAAACTGCTGTCTTTGGTATTGTGACGAGGCGTAGAAGGTTCCTGCCAGCGGCTTCAATGTTGGGTGCTATGCTGATTCCATGAAAATGTTCAATATCTTCACTATCTAATGTCCAAACTGCGTGAAACTTTGCACTGCAATCCGTTGTACCACTGCCAAGCCACCCTCCAAGTTTGAAATGTTTTGGTGCTGTTCTGCGGGAGTTACGGGGGTTACAGAGACACCGACAGAACTTTGTTGAATTATTATATATTATATTCCAGGTTTCATTAATGTTACAGTCACACCGCAGGACATTTGACATATAAACCTTTACATAAATCTTAACAAAAATGTTTCTTCTCATCTAAGACTAATATGAAACGTAATGTACCACATCTTCTTTCATTGACATTTGTTTTTTAAAGGAAAAATAACAGTTTTGTAGGTTTTTAACCAATGTTACGAAAAAACAAGGCATCACGTCAACCACCCCTATACACCCCATTATGTGTTATGGCTGTAAAATGCGTTGATAGAACTTTGGTTCAATTGACAAAGAATTATTGCTTGTTTTTCCTTTTAAATAAAATTGATACCGTATGTCCAAGTGCATTACGCTGTGTATGTCCTTTGGCATGGATGAGAATGTAAGCAGCATGTTTGGTTTTACAATAAGAGGGTGCCAGTAGTTCTACATATGTCGATATTCACCTGAGGACCTGACACTTGCTCAGTGCAGGCTGCAGCATCCTCAGCATCTCTGCAGTCATTTCACATTCACTCAGCTTCAGCTTCTTGATGGTGGTACAGCAGAGCAGGCAGTACCGCAGCACCCAGCAGTCCACTTTTGTCAGGGGAGTGTATAGAAAGCACAGTGGACCCACGTTATCCATGACTGTCCGAACAAACTCGTCTTCATGGAGCTCGTGAAGACAGTAAAGAATGAACATCAATCTAGATTGAACCAATTTGTGATCTGCAATTTTTTCCAAGACCCACTTCTCCAAGTGTCTTCTAATGTAGGAGGAAAACAATGTTGACTGAAGAAACTCCAGGTTTTGCATCTCCTTATTTACAAGGCCAAACAGAAATTGAATGACAGGCTGGCGTTGTGACTCCCAATGCTGTTGTGAGTTAAGCAGACAAAGCAACCTCTTCTCTCCTTCCTGGTCTAGATTGTAGTGGAGTGCAACGAAGAACTCCTGGAAGCTCAGATGCATGAAACTGAACATCTCCTCCGTTCTGAAGACCCTCTTGCAGCTTAATTCACACAGAAAAGGCCCTGTTGTAAGATGTGACACTGTGCACTCTGGATCTGAGACTGTACTCAACACATCCTTCTTTGTAAACAGGACACACTTCTCTTTCATGCCCTTCTCTGCCAGTCGACCCAGACTGCTCAGCAGGACAGGCACAGATACACTCAAACTCGGAGAGTGATGTTCAGGCAAAATGGACACAAAGTTGGCATAGATGGACGTGTTTGTTAGTTCTTTAGTGAGTTGTGCACCTTTTCGTTCTTGCGCTCGAAAAACTGTGCAGGTGACCCAACAGATGACAGGAATAAAGCAGGACGTGTACAAGGTCTCGTTGGTCCTCACATACTCGAACAATGCATCAGCTTTATGCTCATCTTGAAAAAAACTGTGGAAGTAGTCCTTCACTCCATCTTCAGTAAACCCCAAAATGTCCACAAAGCGTTGCGAATCAGTGACCAGACTACTGAGCGTCATTGTAGCAGTGGACCTGGTGGTGAGCAACAGTTTGCACTGGGGCAAGATATGACCTTTGAGCAGAGCCTTCAGGGTGGCCTGGACAGGAGCTTTTGTGAAAGGGTCTTTAGGGAGTGCACTGCCAGCATCCACAAGGGAGACCTTGAGTTCATCAAAGCCATCAACCAGGAAGAGCACTTTAATCTTTTGATCCCTTAGCACATCTTCAGTGCTATAGTTGAGCAGATCCACCAGGCTGCATTCCCCTGAGATTCCATTGATCTCCTTGCATTCAAGATGAAGAACCAGGTGGAACAATTCCTTGAATAAGGTCCCAGAGGCCCAGTCCAACACGATCTTCTGAGAAGTGAAGGATTTGCCATAACCTGGGTGGCCCTGGAGAATGACTGCTTTTGGAATACATCCACGGTCATCAGGTCTAAACAACTGCTCAACAGTAATTGGGCTATATGCTTCACTGGACCTGCTCCTCAATATATCCTGAAGGCTTTGCCCTCTGGAACGGATCTCCTCCTCTCTTTCTTCAGGCTTTCTGTGACACTCAACCATCAGCAGGTCTGTGTAGCGTTCAGACAAAAGCACATTCTCCCCAGGTCGAGAGTTATACTCCTTCACATTTTCATATGAAGATTGGACTGATGTCTTATACTCAGCAATGATTGAGGCTGTATCTATAAAAAAAAAAAAAAGACAATACTGGTGAGAATTACAGTACGTTTGTTGTATGTTACGTACAGTACGTTATCTATCTGGGCAACATGACCAGGTAACTGCTCCAATTATGACCCATGTTCCAATCCAGCCCATGATTCCAGGACTTGTCAGGAACAGTCCACCGTATTTCTGGGAATATTTCCAGGTAAATATGTATGACACTACAAAGGTTTTTGTCTCAGGGTACTTGCAATGCCTAGTTTTACAGTATAGTCATATTAAACATAGCAATGGAAGTCTATGGTCCCAAAGAAAACATCATCAAATGTATTTGTAAAGCCCTTTAAAATGAATGTAAAATTCACAAATATGTGCAAATATCGAAAAAAGTTCCTTAAAGGGGCTCCAGGTAGGATTAAAGGTTTAATTGATCACGGTCCCAAGTCAATCAATGCTTATGCGAGTCATTAGTAAGTGAACGATGACTCTCGCAACCACTGTCCGTTGTCAGAAAACCCCACATACAACTTTTGACAGGGTCGGACCGAACGAGTGTCATGTGAGACACTTATCATTTGAAAACATTGCTTTACATATCGTATTTAGATTTGTATCAACTGCTGGCATTCCAGGATGAAAAACCGTCTCACAGTAAGTTTATTTGAACAGCATGTTTTCATTACAGTGTAGATTTTGAGACAGGCATGCCACGGGCAGCGTGCAAATGGCGTCATCCTACCTAGTGCCTCATTAAGGGAGTCTCACTATTTATTAGGGAACTCTTTTGTGATTGGTGTGGTTAAGGAAGGACCTTTTAATATTCATGTTATAACTCATCTGTGATTCGGACCATACGCCACAGGGAAGGCAGCTGTCCTTGAAGTGAGCTAAGTAGACATCGAGCCATGAAGTGTGATTCGAAACGACAAAATGCTTTATTTACTCCTTTGGCACTTCACTGTTCCTTGTGGGCGTAACGGGGATATTTGAGGGCAACATCATGTCGCCTTCACAGGCTCGGGACCTCTCGAGACAGCTGACGACATTGCTCACGTGACAACCGAATTCTGGACTTTGTCGCATGAACGCCACTGATCCTGGAACAATCGGTAATCATGCCTGCTTTGTTTTGGTCCTCTTTTCCTTTTTTCACCACCACTTTAGCCTCCACATCCACGATCATTTTATCATTTTAGCTTAAGTAGGCTAAATTAAACAGTAAGAGACCAGCATTACTGACATATATGCATCTGCAATTGAATAACATTACTGGTGTTGTTGATAGTGATTACAAGATTTTAAGACATTTTAGCATTTATTATACTGTTTACATGTCAGTTGCATACATGGGCGCCATGTTGATGATGCGTGTGTCGTCACACAAAACATTAGCTCGGAACCTCATAGTTATATACTTCTGCCTGAGATCAACCTCGAGAAATATACTATCGATCTGACATTGCGTTACCAAATGTTCACGCCCACTTTCCCCGAGTTTTAGGTTGGCTTTCTTGGGATTCTCCACATTTTGAACGAGCTATCAGATGCTGACTTGGTGCTGCCTTGTACCCAAAATGCTGTGCGCCACCTCCCTCTCAACAGGTTACCTGAAAACAAACATGGCTACTACCCAAGCTTTATAATGCTCTTTATTCTGACACTTATGTACGTAGATATTGAGAATCGAAGGGATAAATCAACATTGTAGTATCTAAATATGTGGTCACTAGATCTATTTATAGCCTATTTTAGGATTCTGCCATCTGGCGGTCATTCACAGCTCAAATAGCATGTGTAAGCTAAGCGCTAAAGTGATGAACGTAACTCTCGCAACAGAATCGGCGTAACATCAAATGCGCAGGGCAGCGCACTGCATGAAAAGAGGAATTTGTGGATGAGTTTTGCACCTTAAATTGACTCATACCTCAAGCCACAGCATTTGCGGCTCCCCCATGCCCCCCTCCCATCCCCTTCTTAGGAGAGCCTTTAATATGTAAACACCAGTGATCAGGTCGGAAGCTGCCCTAGTCAATTTCGGGTGGGATGGGGTGGGGTGAGGTCAGGTGGGTGGGAGGGAGTGGGGGGTCGGCAGGCCTGTTTCTAGGATTTTGGGGTCCCTAGGCAACGGGATTGTTGGGGGCCCTAGGGCATTTTTTGGCCTTTTACAAAAATGTGTGTGTGTGTGTCTGTGTCTGTGTGTATGTTTGTTCACGCTGCCCAGTGGTGTTTTTCAGAATCACTAACCATTAAACCAGGGGTAGGGAACCTATGTCTCGAGGGCCCTTGAGGCCGTTTTATCCGGCCCCTGATATCATTATAATGTTTTGCAACTTCACATGAAATAGGCCTATGACATATTTTGCAGGCCTAAAGGAATCTTAGAAATTACATTTCCAATGCAATTAAGTTAGGCCTATATTCAGGGGACCTAGAAAAGGTGGGGACTGTTTTAAATGTGTCTACCTTTAAAGGTGTCTATATGTCTATAGGCCTAAAGGTGTCTATATATGCCTAAATTGTATGGGGAAATCCTGATTTGTGTTCATAGTACGTCCCCGGGGGATTTTATGACCATGGTAGGAATTTGAAGTGGCCCCTCGAATGAAAAAGGTTCCCCACCCCTGCATTAAACCTTTCTACTAGCCACAGCTTTGCTGTCAGTACATTTTATTATGATACTATAAGCTCAGAAATGAAGTTGATCAAACAATTTGATCGGTGCTATAAACATTTAAATGAACCGAATAGGCTATCAGAATAGAAACATCTGAATGATCTTTCTTGGACATAGCCTACATTTTGAAGTGACCCTTCGAATTAAAAAGGTTCCTCACCCCTGCTTTTGAGGAAAAACATCAATGTGCTTGGCCACTCTGGTTTTTAAATGATTCTGAACTAAAGCAAGGATTGTTCAAAACAGACAGTCTCTGGTTAAATTAGTTCTACACCAAGCCTTTAGGTGGCAGTACAACTAATTCGCACAATGCGAATTCCACACACAAGCCACAAAGAAGCCATCAACCGCGGTCAACAACACCTTCCTGATAGAACAGAACCACGCGCTGTCTGTGTGGTTTCCCTGTTACTAAGTTTCTTGGCGATATGGGGCAAAAGTTCCTCACATACCAACGGAAACTGGGCTTCATATACATGTAAGTACATTTTACTCAACTGTGGTTTAAAGTTTCAGTACTCAAGAGCGATTGAATAGCTCCTCTGAACACAGATCCGCCATTGCTAAGTTGTAGCACAGTCGGTTTACATAGCTGGTAGCTCAAGTCCCCTCAATGAATGTGACTACTCTTGTTGCTGCTGTACGCTAGTAAATTCTGATGACTTGCGAGCATCGTAATGACAAAATGCAGTAGTGAAACGGTGAATATGTTAAGTATACTTGTTGATGGTAAATTGTTTGACATTGCTCGTTCTCAATTGCCTTTCCCCTGCCAATAGATGATTCCCAGTTTGTCGCTCCCAGCGCGGTTCGATCCCCGGTCAGTTCGCTCCCACTAGCCAGACTATCGAGCCCACCGAGCTAGTTATCTTTTTGATGTTAGTTTTTTGTTACGTACCCTAAACCTAACCTTAACCCTAACCGTAACCCTAAACCTAACCCTAAATTGCTTGCATGTTGTAGTGTATGATAATACGAGAAATGTAATCGGGTGGGATAGAACGCCTGGGAGTGATAGAAACACCTGGGACTACACGTCCGGGAGTGATCTCACTTGGGAGTGACCATCTCCCAGCGCTAAAGATTGACAAAGGCTACCGTTAGCATGCTATTGCGTTAGCTCATCAACTAGATGCTGGGCACTGCTCATTTTTCACTTCTGCCCGGCATTTCGCTGATGAACTAACGCTTAGACGTCTTGCGACGTTGGCAAGATTGGTGTGCCGTCTGGGTATGTTGGTTTTCAGTGCTGAGCAGTAGCGAAGCGACTATAATTACATTCCCTAGTAGCTTGGTCGTAGCGTCACTACTATGTACCGACTATCGTCCCTGTAGTCCCGCATCGATGTTACTCAATGATTTTTGTTTTACTTTCTCTATCCTGAAACCTAGGCAGTTACAGGGGTTCCAATACCCGCCTGCGTGAAATCAAGTCAAAGGTGGGATATAATTTAGTTCCATGCTACTTTGAAACACCTTGTCCTTTTAGCAAACCGACCGATTCTTCCTTGTTGCGTTCTATATTATGAAAGCTAACCGTGAGTAGTTCTGGCGGCAGCTCAATGTATCAGCGCGAGCTCAATGTCGACCAGAGTGGTCAAGTTAATAGAGCACGCCACCCCGAAATCAATGTGAAATACCCTGGCATTTGCAACAGTAGGCAACCTGTCCTTAAAAAGTATGGGTCCTCAACACAGCACTTGTTGCACAAATAAGTGTAGCATAGAGCACGCCACCCCGAAATCAATGTGAAATACCCTGGTATTTGCAACAGTAGGCAACCTGTCCTTAAAAAGTATGGGTCCTCAAAACAGCACTTGTTGCACAAATAAGTGTAGCTGGCCTCTTCAAGAAATTGAAATTATGCATGGTCACTTTTTCTTATTGTTTCACGTGGAGGTCTACTGACATTGTCTAAATAATGTAGGCTAGTTTATGTCCATGTATTATATTAGGACCCAAGGTTAATGGGTTATTCTATTTACCATGTTTTCACAGGCTGCTGTCTCATAATATGGCGAAGACGAGTCACTTGAAGGCCTAACAGCTCTTATGAGGAGCAGTCTCGCCATAGAAGACTGAAAGAATGTAAGATTAAATTCTTTGTGACCAATATGACTTGCTCATTGATACATTTGCTATGTCAATATGAGGTGCATGGCAAAGTATTTAATTTATTTGTCTCGCTTCTAGGAGCTGTAGAAACAACAGGGTGCCTGCTTCAGTATGACGAGGACGCCCTGATCAGAGAAGGTCCAGTGTCTTGGCAGGGTGAAATGGCACTGATATCGGTATGTGGTGATATCAGTTAAAATGAATGAATTAATTCTAATATCTGAATAATGTGAACACTGGATTTACCACACACTCGCACACTCACACACACCCTAGTCCTAGATGATTTACCCAAGGTTACTTTTACCACAGCTCTGGCACTGCATCAAATTTCTTTTCTTTTTTATAGAACTGGACAGGTCATTTATTCGTTCCCCTTGTTTTTTGCAGTGTCCTGCAGGATGCTGTGTCCTGCAATCCTGTGTGCTGTGCTACAGACGCGTGTGGAGGTCAACCCGAAATGGGCACAGTCTCACCACAGAAGAGTGAAAGAGGGTAAGCTTAACCTATAGCCTACGTCAGGGTTGGGGAACCTTTCTCATTCGAAGGGCCACTTCAAATTCATCCGAGGGGCCATAAAAGTCCTCCAAGGGCCGTACTATGAACACAAACCAGGATTTTCCCTTTCACTTTAGGCCTATATTGAAGGCAGCCACATTTAAACAAACACCACCTTCTTCAGGTTCCCTGAATATAACTTAATTGTATTGCTAATGTATTTTCTAAGATTCCTTTACAAAATATGTCATATTTCATGGGAAGATGGAATTGCATTAAAATTATATCGGGGGCCGGATAAAACTGCCTCAAGGGTCGCAAACGGCCCTAGAGACATAGGTTCCCCACCCCTGGCCTACATTGTCAATATGACTTGTGCTACTTTATAGATAAGTTGTCAATGCTGTGCATTGCTATGTTTTGATTTATTTTCTTACATCCTACAGATCCTGGCAGGGAGACGGTAGTGTCCTGCATAGGACTGGGTACCGAAATTCAATTCTTTGATGGAACCGAATTAAAAGCTAAGGTTCTACTTGGAATCGAAACGTGCCTTGTCTGTCGGTTCCACGTTTCGGTTCCTGAAGTCTGACTGTCAGAGCCATCAAATGTGTGTTTAAGCACGCGGCCATTTCAGTCAATCACAAGTGTCACAAACTGACCACGCTCCTCCTCTTCCCGTTTCGCACCTCATTTAAACGATAAGACAGCTGATACTCAACCAGCTGATTGTAGGCTACTATTGAGAAACAAAAACATGCCGTCGAAAGCGTGGCTATTTCAGGAAAGTAGATAAGGAAGGAGCGCGCTGCAATATCTGCGATAAACTAATAGGCTATCATGCAAGAATGGCAATGGGCTACATCCAACCTGTTCAAACACCTGTTCTTGCATTCGATTAACTTGCGTGCGGAGTTGCAGCATCTTTACAACGGCACCGTCAACCTCAACTATGCTATACCGTCAACCTCAACCATGACCTCGACTCTTCAGGAAGATGTCTCTGACTCCTTGGAAACATGTTTTTCCATGAAAAGAGCTAACTTAGAAAGAACTGGTCTTGTGTTGGGGACGCACAAATGTAGCCTATTTAGACCGTCGGTTTAATTCGAGGGAACAAAGAACACAGCGACAAAAAAGATTTCCTCTCTATCCGGCTGGATAATAACGCCATTGTTTAGGCTACTTGAAGTAGCGGCCGCTTAAGGTTAAATAACTGTGGATTGAAAGAACATAAAAACGTTCCGTAAAAAACTGTAAAAAGCTAAGAATCTCAGCTTTCGAACAAGCCCTAACACATGTCTGTAGGTCTAGGTTAAGGAGATCACTGGCTGTTAGGAAAAAAAATGACGAGATAAAAAAAATGGTTGGAAAGCGCTATTTTTTCACTTGCAACAGCGGCCGCTTACAGTTCAATAACTTTTGAATGAAAGAACATAAAAACGTTCCGTAAAAAAACTGTAAAAAGCTAAGAATCTCAGCTTTCGAACAAGCCCTAACACATGTCTGTAGGTCTAGGTTAAGGAGATCGCTGGCTGTTAGGAAAAACAATGACGAGATAAAAAAAAAAAAATGGTTGGAAAGCGCTATTTTTTTCACTTGCAACAGCGGCCGCTTACAGTTCAATAACTTTTGAATGAAGGAACATAAAAACGTGCCGTAAAAAACTGTAAAAGCTCAGATTCGCAGCTTTCGAACAAGCCCTAACACATGTCTGCAGGTCTAGGTTAAGGAGATCGCTGGCTGTTAGGAAAAAAATGACGAGATTAAAAAAATGGTTGGAAAGCGCTATTTTTTCACTTGCAACAGCGGCCGCTTACAGTTCAATAACTTTTGAATGAAAGAACATAAAAACGTGCCGTAAAAAAACTGTAAAAAGCTAAGATTCGCAGCTTTCGAACAAGCCCTAACACATGTCTGTAGGAGAAGGCGATCGCTGGTTATATAGGCATATATATTTATATTTAGGCCTATATATCGTTTAGATTAGGAGTCTTTAGCTTAGATTCACCATGGCGTGAAAGCACAGTGTTGTCGCGGCTACTTGCTGCAGCTGATCATACGGCCCAGTTCTAGTCCTTGTATGGAAATGCGTGCGAGACAGCACCATCGAGACCCCGTCAAGTTTCATGAATAGCCTATTTATGAAGCCTAGTTGTGTTAGAACAGTTCTGCAGTACCTAGTAGAAAAGCCCCAGCTGTCGACAGACTGGGTAGCGTAGGCTACATTAAAAAATCATGTCAGGCACGCTTGACATAGGATTGGTACCAGAAGTGAAGTTGCACCGTACAGCAGAACAATTTTAATCAGACATGAGTACATTTATCAGTATCAAAACCGTTTATTATACTTGCCAAGCCATGCCGAGAGGACAACTTGCAGCATGCAATTAATCATGAATGCTGTATAGAATTAAATGCCATTAACCCGCCATTGCTTAAGTCACGAGGAGCTCCGCCTTGTGGCAGGCAGGGAAACTCATGATTTACAGACCCGTTACGCCATCTACTGGCCACTTTGGGTAACTGCAGGTTTAATTCAGGGTTTCTAGGAACCGAAAATGGAACCGTTCTGGTACCGGAACCGAAACGAAGGAACCGGAAATGGAACCGGAACCGAAAATTGTCAATCAATACCCAGGCCTAGTCCTGCAGGATGGTGATGGGCCAATCTTACAAGAGACCACAGAAAACTGATATAGTGTAAGATTATCCCTGTTGGGCTCAATATGTCTTGCTTTTTGATATATTTGCTATGTCAATATGAGGTGCATGGTGAAGTATTTATTTATTTGTTGTTTCTACAGCTTCCAGAAGTGAAACTGAGTGGCTGTTGCAGTATGACGAGGACGCAGTGACCAGAGACCTTCAGTAGACCCTGCTGGCATGATTGGCAGCTGAAGAACATGAAATCAACAGCAATGTTTATAATATTGTACATACCTGTATAGTCTGTACTAAAATGCCGTACCTGTACTATTTTTCCTCTTACTTTCATATTTACCACATATTTACTATGAATTGACAACTTTTACTCAAATCCATTTTTGTATGTTCCCTGACTAAAACTATCCTTAAACCTAACCTGTCAGAGGTGTAACAACAACCTGCTCTTAGCAATGTGGCAGCAGTCTACTTGGATGCAGCTGGGAACATAGAATAGAACCCTTTTTTTGATAAAGCATTGTATGTTTCTGAGTTCTATGAATTGTGCCCTTCCCAAACCTAACCTGTCGTAGGGGCCTATGAAAACTGTGTTAATTTTTCTCAAATTCCGTTTTATTTTTCCTCATTCAGTTTTTTTCTGATTTATTTTTTGCCAAATCGGATTTTTTACAATTTTGAACTTATTTTCTCCTTTCATTCCCCCCGCCCCCCACAACAACATTTCTTAGTTATTTAGTTCAAACTGGTGGGTGGACAGAGCCAACCACTCATGGTTGAATGGTAGGTAGAGAAAAGAAAAGTAAAATTACCTACTAGCTTTTTGTAATATCAGCCCTCAAAAATATTCCAGGTAATAAGGTAACTGTAATGTACATGCGCATATATTCTATTAAATACACGTGACGCACCCAACCAGAAGGCAAATTCACTTCTGGTGCATTGAAGTTGTTGGACTCGGGCTGCCTCAGGTTTTCTCGAATACGTTTGGCTATATTGCAACGTGCAGCTTCATTAGATACATTTTTGGTCACGTTATATGTCAGTGTTTCCCACAGAAATTTTGGAAACTATGGGGGCAGCCGGGATTTATTTTTGTCCGGGGGGTTGGTCTTTTCACACGGGCTTTTTATTGGGGGGGGGGGGGGGGGGGGGTATTCGCGCAGTGTAAATGCAAAATGGCAAAACAATGAGTACCGTATGACATTGGCGCATGGAGAAACTATGGGCCTAGGCCTACATTTCAGCCATTTATATTTTGAGAAATAAGGCTACATAATACACATGCAGGGGTCTATGTAATGACAAAAATAATAAAACAAAATAGTAGCAGAGATAAGAATTTAAGATTACTGTGAAATTGTTAGCGCATAAACAAAAAGGGTCTAAGAGGGTAGGCTATGCCTTTTCCCCACACACACATAGGTGTACACATTCTACATGAGGGGTGCTGGTCACAGGGCCAGTTTTTCAAAATTCCTCCCATTAAAAGGGCTGAACAACATATTACACATTTATGTATATTCACATTCATTACACATTCATTTCTATATGCAGCCCGATGTCTCCTCTGCCTTGTCAATGAAGGCCTGTCACCTAACTCATTACAACTGTAAAACAAAGCCTGGGGAGTGTTAGTAAACTCATCCCAACTGTCCCTTCTCTGAAGGTTTTTTTTATTGCTCCCAAACCCAAGTTAACTATACAACAACTTGACTAGGCTTTTGATCCCTCTGTCTTTCAAGCACTTGTGGTTTTCTCTAGAGGACGTATTTACTCCAGGATGAAAATGTGAAGGAAATAGTACTTCAAATAGTTTTTAACAAAAACGGATATCGTAAAAAAAAAATAATTAAAAAAAAAAAAAAAAAAAAAAAATTTTTTTTTTTTTTTTTACATTTTCGGAAACTATGGCGGCCAAATTTAAACTATGGCGGGCCGCCATAGTTTCCTCAATGTATGGGAAACACTGTATGTAGTCATTAAATAAATAGCCTTGCAAAGTCCCTACCGTCGACCGTTTCATTCAAACACATGTTTTACAAGACGGCCGTTTTCTTCTGATGGTGACTTTACCCTTTTTCAAAGTTGCTGCTAACTTTTAGTCTCTATGCTCCGTGGCCAACAAAGTTAACAAGACATGATCAAAGCATTGCCTGTGCCTGATCAGTTTTTATTTTACAGCGGTCACGTCTGTTGTAACAAACTCCAAACTTATGCCTCGCGTCGGATGATTCCACTGTTAATTAAAGTGCAGTGAGAGCCGCCCGTCTTTTCTGTGTCGCATCGCATTGTCTTGGTAACAGACGGTCAGGACAACGCGTTTATGCCTGACCTCACCTGTTCTTCTAGGCAAAATTTGAGTGCTGTTGAGTATTAAGATTTCTTCAATGCTCTGACGGCCAGTGTTAGGACGCGGGAGACAATCGGAAACGCCGCTTGGGAGAGAGATGCGTTCACTGTCAACATGCGCTGACATGGATCATGGATCTGCATAGAACTTTTGCGCATCACCTTGCGTGGGCCAGATATGATATCGTGGCCATATTTTGTGTTTGAAATGTCTTTTAGACTGATAAATGATGACGAAAATAATGGATTTTTAATTTTATCATAAGAAATGAGCAAATTCCGTGCAATTCCGCGTTTATAACCAAATTCCGTTTTAATGTCCACATTCCGTGATTCCGTCCGTGTTTGTTTCTGAGTTGTACATTTGTGACCTGAGTGCTGTAGGCTATACATCACTGCATATAGAGTATATTGTTTGCAGGGTATGTGTGTAGTTTAAAATTATGTATTTTTATGAAATGCATGGTTCCTGTCAAAGTGTGTGTACATTGTTTGGTGTGATATTAAAAGCGTTTTTAAAAATCATTTTCATTTCATTTTATCAATAAATCCACATCATGCATGCTAAAGCCCCATCACAGTGCAGCCTATAATGATGTGAATATACAAAGTCAAATCAACCTAGGTATATTAGTAATAATAATTTTTGCATAATTATACGGACCTACTGTATACGGTATGCATAAATTAATCCAACTTGACCAATAGAAGGTCGTAGCTGCCGGCCCTGCTAACCAATAGCGCAGCTCTTTTACTTTGAGTCACGTGTCTTTTTCGTCCAATAAGAGCAAGGCTAGTCCGCGTTCCAGGCTGGCTGTCATTGCCTTTCATGTTAATCGTTGGACCATTAACACCCTGCTGTGAGACCTCTTCGCGGCTCTGATTCGCTTCCGGGCGAGTTATTGTCCCCAAAACTGTTAATTTCGCATTCTCTCAAGTGCTCAAAATCAGACGAAAGTTAGGCAATTCCGTGGACGATTTGGGACGAGTTCATTGTCACAAATCCCCCTTTTCGTGCTGTGAGCGCACTCGTTAGTGCCGTTCATAATGACTGCCTCATCAGCGAACTTCACCTATCTAATCAGACACCTGTTTATGTAGGAGGGGAGTCATCGAGTCACTGCCTTCCATTTCAAATTGACCCAGAGAGTTGTGACAACCGGGGACCAGCAACTTTCTGTTCACTGGTGACTAACGCAGAACCATTACATGCCAGATAAAAGTACAAACAAATTACATTTATCTTTACCACATTTTCTGTGTTCTACGGCCACCTCCCAGAACTAAGTAACTACTTCTATTGGAACTAAAGTCAATGGTGATTTACATGTAAAACGCTCCGTGAGGCTCCATGAGAGCCGCCATTGCTGTGGAAAGATTGGACCATTGAGGTCTATGGGAGTGACGTAACTCTTTTATTAGACGGCTCTGCTTGGGGTGTGGGGAGCTCAAAGTTTGCACAGATTTCGTTTGCATAAAAATGTTCGGGTAAGGGCAGTGGAGGTGTTGAAATGTTATTTCAAAATGCTAAATGGCATTTGTCATCAACAAAGTCAAAGAACAAAGAACACTGAGATGATGTGGACCTTGCTATTTTGGGAGCGTGTCTATGTTCCCACAGGTCCCACATCACTAAGACTTTTAACATTATTTCTAGGCCCATTGGTCCCACAGCCCATTGGTTCCAAAGCTTATACCTGCTTGCCCAATGTTCCCACATTTAGGCCCTGTGTCCCATGGTGGAGAGAAAGGCATGTAATGTTCTCTTAGTTAACTCGGAAATTTCGGAACATGGAGTCATAGGGCCTATATTTATATCTATATATCTTTAAACTGTGGGACCAATGGGCTGTGGGACCAACAGGCTGTGGAATCAATGGGCTGTGGGAACATACAGCTGACCCCACGATATCCACTATAGCTCTGTCATGAAGGCAGACGTTTCGTCCCGAAACACACATACAGCCCAACTAGTTCCCTCATGAATATCTCAATCATCCCTCTTCCTCTAGTGTCCAGCCTACTTAACTTACTGTTGTTACCTTCGAAAACATACAATCATGCGCTCAATCACCCCCCCCCCCCCCCTCACCCCCCATAATGAGCCATTCAGAGAACACTATACCAGACTTATCCTAGGATGTGCAGAACATACCACTTCTGTGTGCTGGTTGTGGTGCAGAAGTTGAGGTTGCCGCACCTTGAGGGAAGAAAGAGGCAGGCTGTGAGTGGGACATTCTACACTAATTCCGCACTAATTGTGCATTCATGTGGTGTCATAATTATGGTAAATACCAAGCGGTGACATTTGAAGCACACATGAATGCCACCCCTTCTGATATTTTCCACTGGACAACTCGTAGGAAAATAGAGTTAACGAGATGATGACGTACACAACAGCTGGCTTTACTCTCACCATGGCAACCGCTAAGTTTAAATACTCCAAAACTGGCATTCAATATGTTAAGGCAGTGTTATGGTAAATGTCAGTGTCAGAAAATATTCTGCATTTTTACCTTTTGACTTCCTAATTCATTTTCCTGCTGTAGCTGATGAACAACACAGTCTTTAAAAAAAAAAAATCAGGCCAGAGTCTCAATATAGTCCGCCATCTTTAATTTGTAAACAACAACAAAAAAGCACATGTGTTGGTAAATACCAATTCACAACTGGATAATATCTACTTCGGAAGACCACATGAATGCACAATCACACACACCTGAGTGTTAACTTTTAACCATTCCATGGTGAGTGAGCAGCACAATAAATTGACTCTTCATGTAGCCTAGTGTGTCTTTTATCCCATTGCCAGCCATTATAAAATACAGCTATTGAACTGCACAAAATGCCTCTGGCCTAGTGTGTAGTCTTTCCTCCCATAAAACATGGCTATTGAACTACAAAAAGGGCCTCTTCCATGTTTTATAATAATTTTCTGCTGTATTCTCTTACTATGAGCCATGCAATAGGCATGAACGGCGTGTCGCGTTTCATGTGCGCCCTTTTTTTGGGGAAAACATTGGGGGAAAAGACAATGCAAGTCAATTGGTGGTGTTGGGAAAGAATACACGAAAGACAAGGACCTGTAGACTAGCGTTATTCACGCTAAACATGCGGAAAATGTACTGTTGCCGGCTGTTCAAATAATAAAGCCAAACAGCTGTGGTTGAAGCATGGACTGTGTTAATTTAGGCTAGCCGATGTAGCATGTAAGTTAATGTGACACTTGGTTTGTTTTCCCCTATAAAAGGGCGTAACGCACATTGACGAGCAAAGTACCCTGATGGCCGTTCATGCGTATGGCATTGACACAGTTGGTGTTCTTTTGGACAGTCTACAGGTAACTCTTAGGAAGTCAATATTTTATTTTTAAAGAGTGGATAGGCTGTTTTTTAAGATAACATGTTTTATCTTTTTTTTTTGTTTTAAAAGCCCTTCTACGGACGAGCATTGAAAATTAGCCTTGGCAACAAATGTTACACAACTTACATAGGCTACTATGTATCGGTCCCCATCAACTAAATTAAACTTACTAAACTAGTATGTGCATTGACAGACAATAGTCAAGAGGTCAGCGACCAAGAATCACCAACAGCATGAATGCATCATTTTCCATTGGATTCAATCACAGCTCCTCACCATAGTGATGATGGACTGAGGGGTTGTACTTGAAGCTCCCCTGAAATGTGTTTTGTGAAAAAGCGGGAGCGTTGACGTTTCCTCCATCTTGAGCTGAAGCGTTGACACGCACATCTGAGTTGTTGTCACCCATATGTGGGCCAGCATCGGCTCCTGCAAAATGACAGTCCTTTACATTAGGTACATTATTACATTCCATTATGACATACAGTCATACGTCATACAGTGCTGTTAGACAAGCTACTGTATAATGAAGATTGGTTCATGGTAGGTTACGGATGTACTCCGAGCACAACCGTTAGAACTATCGCTTTATTTTCCCCAGTTAAAATGGTCCGATGCAAAGGGAAACCGAATTTAGTTCGCTGCTAATTATGTGCTAATTTATAGCGCAGTAATACAGTCAGTGATGGGATTTTTGGCTCTTCTTTGAGATGCAGTTCTATTGGCTCTTCTTACTATGGAGAGCTGGCTCTTTCGGCTCCCAAACGGCTCCCTATATATATGTTTACATAATTAATAAATTAAAAGTTTTAATTTTATTTTACAACGTTTAATTAGGCCTATTGACATTGTGAAGCACTTTGGGCAGTGTATAGTGTGTAAAAGCTTTAAGAACAACACTTGTATCATAATCAGTCGTTAATAATGAACCAACACACCCAATTACAAAGTAAATTTTAATAAAATAGATAGATTAATAAAAGAGAATAGATGAGTGCATCTGTGGGGTAGTAGTGTGAAAATATTCAGGTGCTCATCGGTTTCCAAAGTTGCAAACTTGTAAAAAGAGAGAGTCCGAGGCACTCTGAAGTTGAGTCCAGGGAAAGACAACGTCTGTAACATGTCAATCCAGAAGGATTCTCTTTGGGCCTTTTGGGCCTGGACTTAACGAGGAGCTGGACTTTTCTGTGTTTTTATATGAACAAAAAAACCCTTACTATATACTGTAAACACTGAGCTGTAACCCTTTGAAGCCCTGTGCTGTTCTCCTGATGAATGCTGGGCACTCCAGACCTAGGTATCCCAATGCGTTGTCCGATTGTGTTCATGTCCCAAGCTCTACTGTTTTCTTTGATGACCAGTGTTGCTTTGTACACTGCTATTTTCTTTAACTATACTTCGTCTTAAAGTTAATCATGTGGTGGTTTTCTTGATCTGCTCGTTTCTACAATTGTTTTATTTTTATATTTTGTGTGTCACTTTGTTCTGTGTTATGTGTCTAATAGTGTAGCGACAGGCCCTTGTCACGTGATATGGTCACATGTCTTTGAGATTTTTAAGGACTCACCTGTTTGTTTCACTTTTTAATTAGCCCTAAAGAAGGTTGCACGCGACCGAAACGTGTCGACTATCTATGGTGTCCATGTATTAATAAAGGACATTTAATACGGACTTCAGAGTGCCTCGGACCCTCTCTCTCTATAAATTAAAAAGGTATTAATACATACTATGCATTTCTGATCGCTGTGAGTGTGTCTGTAACACCTGCTCTATCCACTGGCACTTTAAGAGGATATACACAATGAGAGGGAGGGGGAGAGGACAAAACAAACAAAAAACAAAAACGGTGCCAAAAAAAAAACGCAAAACGGCTCCCATTGCAGAGCCGGTTCCTGTCGTTCACTTCACTCCGGCTCTTAAAGCCGAACGGTTCGTGACCGACACATCACTAATTTTAATCTACCAACCGACCTCCTGTACCCCGGTTGTCACGACTCTGAATTTTATGGCTTTGGTTATACCGCAAAACTTTTAGGAACAGAAGCCTCACTCACATAATCTCACAGTGCATTTCCAGTTTCTGAATAAGACTGTGGTTGCCTTTCCTCTGTATTGCTTGATTTTCAGAGTGCAGAATGAATGGAGTTCAATGGAACTATACCAATTGCCCTTATTTATACCAACTGAACTATACCAAAAAACATTTTTGTCTAGCAATCCAAATGTTGTTTTCGGAGGCAGGAGTATAGAAAAACCTACAGCTGAGTTTTAGATTTTCAGAGTGACGTTTTTGCTCAGAAAGTTGAGTGTTGATGTCAAAACATAGGAAAGCTAGTGTTATGTGGGCAACAAAACTCACCCCTGTAAAAAAATAAATAAAGGGTCATTAAACCTTCGACCTAAAACCCATGTTGAACTCTCAAAGATAACATTCAAATCGGAGCGCTCTCGAGGAGGATTGGGTGAAATAGACCATTTTAGCAGTTTAGCTCGATAGGGCCATTTTCCACTCCTTTGGTCCCACTCAATAAGAACATTGTTTCTTCCCTGTTTATTCAGTAACTTAATCAGGGGGGCAACCGCCATTCCGACATACAGCCATTCCCACAGTATTAGATTGTCATTCTGAGCCATTCCGAGCCATTTAAACAATGTTGCAACACAAGCGGTAAAGTGGAGAGAGTGACAGTGCAATTACAGGATTAGCGTATAATCTTGTAGACAGGAAATCATAGGAAACTAGAATGGGCACTCGGTAGAGCGCAAACCTTCGCCTACGCCACTTATTTTTCTCTGGCCATATTCAGAGTGTGGGGCATACCATTCTCCAAATTTTGGTGTTAGTTTCATTTAAATCGGACCGGAATATCGTAATATTACATTTTTGGCCCAGTCTTGACCTCTTATTCAATTCAGCATGCACACGTTGTTCTGGCATATAGTGCTTGGCAAAGAAAAAACGTTTTTGACCTTTTCGTGACCTTGACCTTGACCTTTGACCCAATCACTCCCAAAAAGTAATCGATTGTTCCTTGGGTCATGACCAATCATCCCACTAAATTTCATAAAAATTGGCTCAATTTACGTTTTTGACCTTTTCGTGACCTTGACCTTTGACCCAATCACTCCCAAAAAGTAATCGACTGTTCCTTGGGTCATGACCAATCATCCCAGTAAATTTCATAAAAATCGGCTCAATTTACATTTTTGACCTTTTCGTGACCTTGACCTTTGACCTTTGACCCAATCACTCCCAAAAAGTAATCGATTGTTCCTTGGGTCATGACCAATCATCCCACTAAATTTCATAAAAATCGTCTCAGTTCTGTCTGAGTTATACAAAGTACAAACAAACATTTTGACCTTGACCTTTGACCCAATCACTCCCAAAAACTAATCGATTGTTCCTTGGGTCATGACCAATCATCCCACTAAATTTCATAAAAATCGTCTCAGTTCTGTCTGAGTTATACAAAGTACAAACAAACATTTTGACCTTGACCTTTGACCCAATCACTCCCAAAAACTAATCGATTGTTCCTTGGGTCATGACCAATCATCCCACTAAATTTCATAAAAATCGGCTCAGTTCTGTCTGAGTTATACGAAGTACAAACAAACATTTTGACCTTGACCTTTGACCTTTGACCCAATCACTCCCAAAAACTAATCGATTGTTCCTTGGGTCATGACCAATCATCCCACTAAATTTCATAAAAATCGGCTCAGTTCTGACTGAGTTATACGAAGTACAAACAAACAAACAGACATATTCACAAATAAATAAATAAATAAATAAATACACGGCGGGCAAAACATAACCTTCTGGCGAAGGTAATAATCATAGGGAGAGATGTGGAGCAGGACTGGGATATGACTCAAGCCAGACGCAAACATGGATCCCCATAGGCATGCAAGACCATTTGTGGAGTACCTTAGCATGCCCTGCTCTTTGCTGTTTACTCCGGCCGTCATTTCTGTGGTAAGACACACACACATTCTGGCCCTGAGTCATTTCCCCATCTTCACCCATCTCTCTCTACCACTCATTTCCAAGTCAAGTCAAGTCAAGTAGGTTTTATTGTCAATTTCTTTACATGCACTGGTAATACAAAGAATTTGAAATTACATTTCTTGCTTTCCCATACAGACATAGACTAATCTAGGTAAGGACATAGACAGTATAGACATAGACAGTACTTATACATGGACTTAAGACAGTGTGGACATAGACAGTGCTCATACAGACATTTAAAGTGCAAGACTGGACAACAGAAGACTTGTAGAGGACATACATTAAGAGGTATTGTTGTGCTTTTGTGCTTTTCCTAAAAAAGTCCTTTATAGCGTTCTGACATGGTAATAGTAGCATTTTGAAGAAAAATAAATATTAAAAGGTCTGTCAAGTACACCAGCAGCAGTGTGTGTGTGTGTGTGTGTGTGTGTGTGTGTGTGTGTGTGTGTGTGTGTGTGTGTGTGTGTGTGTGTGTGTGTGTGTGTGTGTGTGTGTTTAGTGCAGGTAGAAGGTGCGGTGTGCGTCTGTGTGTGTGTTCTTGTGTCTGTGTGTGTGTGTGTATCAGTGTGTTTATGTTTGGGTTTAGTGCAGAAAGTGCAGTGTGCTTGTGTGTGTGTGTGTGTGTGTGTGTGTGTGTGTGGTGTGTGTGTGTGTGTGTGGGTGTGTGTGTGTGTGTGTGTGTGTGTGTGTGTGTGTGTGCGCATGTTTTGAGTTAGTGCAGGTTGAAAGTTCAGTCATTTCAGNCATAAGTATAGTAGTGCAGGTGGAATGTTCAGTTGCAGATATGGCGGTGGGTGATGGGGGGGGGGGGGATTGTCAGTGGCCTTGCTGGCTAGAGGCTGACAGTGGAGGGAGAGTGGGTTGAGTGTTCAGCATCTTGATCGCTTGGTGCATTGTGCTGCTCGCCAGCCTGGTGGTACGGGAACGGAGGCGCCTGTACCTCTTTCCAGAGGGCAGGAGGCTGAACAGTTTGTGTGCAGGGTGGCTTGTGTCTTTGATGATCATCAGTGCTTTCCGGGTAACAGTCTTCAAACTGTCACGTCTGAATAAAAGTTCAAAAGCCTCCCAATTGTTTTTTTTTAAGTGTGCCTCACCTGTTACTGATGCCTCAGCTTCATCTTGTCGTGTCCTCTTTGTTTCTTCTGTTCCTCCTGGCTGATGAGGCCTTTTGGAGGCCATGACCGAACAGGAGTCTGTGGAAGTTAAATGGAAAATGATGAACCTGCCAATGGGAAGTGGGCACCGGGTACATTTTGAAATGACATTTGAGATAGGCACATGCAAGAGCATAATTTGATTAATCCACAAAACATATTGTTTGACATAAATTGAGACGTAAGACATAAGCAATAGCGGTAGGATTTGTATCTTAGCACATTATCATGCATAACTGTCATTCGATGTGCTTGAGAGGAAAGAAAGAAAAGACAGAAGAAAAATATTACAGAAAGTATTATAGAGAGTAGATAACCATCACCAAAATATAAAAATAAGGCTGATTGTTATTTCTTTTTAAAACATGCCACTGTTGGGGCAGTTCTAATTTGAACAGGAAGCTGGGTCCAGCATTCGTCAGACTCAGCATAATAATGGCTAAATGCCGTTTCACCCTGTCTGGATTTTAACCTATATGCACAACCAGAGGAGTCTCTGAAGACCTAAAACATCTTCCAGGGTGATGTTGCTTTAGCATATCTACAATAAATGCAGGGCTTAGGCCATTGAGAACCACACTGGTCAACCAGTGTAATGGCCTAAATACTGGAGGAATGTGATCTCTCCTTTTTTGTTTTGGTTAGAATTCTAGCTGCAGCATTTTGGATTAGCTGCACCTCCCTGAGTGTCTTTCTGGGGAGGGCTAGAAGAACGGGGGGAAATCCTGCCTGGCATATCAAGAACATGAGTAATGGTTCACCTTTATAGTACATGCCATATGAGCACAGTTGCTTTCTATTGATATTTCTCCTATAGGTAAGGGTGGCAAAGACCTACAGTTCATGTTGTCCATGAGCTGTCAGTTTTGAAGTAGCAATTAAGTGTGAAAGCGTGAAAGCCCATTGGGAAACTCCAACTCCCATTGTCATTGTGACACAACACTCCACAGCACACAAGTGAACACTGCACACTGCACACAACAAAATTGCATTTATGCCTCACCCGTGCAAGGGGGCAGCCCTCAGTGGCGCCCCATGGGGAGCAGTGCGGTGGGACGGTACCATGCTCAGGGTACCTCAGTCATGGAGGAGGATGGGGGAGAGCACTGGTTGATTACTCCCCCCACCAACCTGGCGGGTCGGGAGTCGAACCGGCAACCTCTGGGATGCAAGTCTGACGCCCTCAACGCTCACCCATAAGGTACTCAATGATAGCGACGTAAATCAAATCAAAATGTATCAATGTATCAGAAGTATTGGCCGGCGATTTAATCGAATCGCATCGTGTCGTGGGCCATGCTTAAGAATCGAAAAGAATCGAATCGCTGACCCCTGTGCAATGCCCTAGCTCCATAACACAATAGTAGAGGAAAAAAATCGAATCGAACCGAATCGCATCGTATCGTGGGGAATTCTTAAGTACCGTATCATATCGTCATGAAGGCTGTTATTTACACCCCTACTCAATGATCACTGAGGTAATGGTAATACAACACAAGTAGGCTACTAGGTTAGGACTTCTTTGCAAATTCTGAATAAAGAAACCCATTTACCTCTGTCTTCTTATTGAACACCTACTTAGAAGTTTTTTTTTCTATATTTCATTTCTGAGTAATCTATAATGCCAAAGATGACTGAAATGCACTCACTATATGCACTACCTGTGAAGATGTGGAATTTGGTGACGGTAGGCTATGGGTTATTCACACATACGGAGAGGTCTTGTCTCTACTCTATCTCATGCAAATAAAATATCTATGTGATGGAAATTAGAGGATGGAGAAGCTGCTACATTGGACACCTTGTTGCACTGACACCCCCCCCCCCCCCCCAAACAGCAGCAGTCTATTCTCACCATAATTTTAGTGTGTGGGAAATACTCATTTTAATTCAGGCCAAGTATGAATCTTCTCAAATTGTTCACAATGTTACATTTGCTGTCAAGCACTCTTGACTGCAATCATATTATCCTGTTAGATAGGCCAGTCCTTCCAGGATAAGATGGCCACCCGCGAGGCACAGGCCAATCAGAGGCGGAAGACTAAAGGGGGATTCATACTTGTCGTGAGTGGCGCTAGTCTCCTTCATACTTCACTCACGACGATGGCGCGCGCCGTCACGTGACCTAAAATTTCGACACGCCCCCCGTCGTAAGCTCAAAATTCGGCGCGTGTCGCAACGTCGTGCACACGAGGATTTTTCTAACTTGTCGTGCGCCACCAGCGACCATGCAGGTAGGCAGACAAAGCAGGAGTTGCGAAGAGAGGCTACAACTACTGTAGGCTACTACAGAATGGATCCTGCATCATTTTGAGGATAATAAAATGTCATAGAGAGTTATTTTATCTTCTCTCTTAAATGTTGTTCAGTGAAACAATTGTTTACTTTGTTCAGAAGCACGTTGTGTTCGGCGATCTATTTATAAATTCTGCCGCCAGAACAATGCTCTCACATGGTCTTGGAATTATCTGGCAATGTAGGCTACAACAAAAAATATATGTTTCAATGTGGAGTCACAAGTCAGACGTTCAGTAGCCCTACAGCAGCCGTGTTTGGCTTTCTATTTTATACATCAGTAGAACTCACGCTGCGAGTTGCGAAAAATACTGCCGTTTCTCTCATGAACAGCAGAGGGCACTTCCGACAATGCGAGCAAGGCGCTTTTGAAGTATGAATAGTCTGTCGCAAGTGATGACGTCATTAATGGTTCTCGCGCCACTCGCGACAAAGTGCGCACGTGAAGTATGCAGAGCCCTTAAGAAGGACGGGGCGGGGCAGGAGAGGACCAGCAAGTTTGGATGGGGTGAGGTTTAATACTGTTATATATACTGCTATATTATTACTACCAATACTATTACTAATACTACTACTACTATATTACTATATTATTACTACCAAGATTATTGCTACTACTGCTATATTACTATATTACTACTACTATTACTACTACTACTACTACTACTACAGGAGAGGACCAGGAAGTTTGGATGGGGTGAGATGTAAGATTATTATCCTGTTAGTTACCTTATATCACAGAATTCCAGGTTTAATATCAAATTATAGCTAGATCCCCTAGCCTATTTATCACATACAATAGGAGTTTCCTTGCTGCTTTCTAGAGCTAATTGTGGAAAGTGCCAATTCTTAGTTTGGACATCACTAAATAAAATAAAAATTACTGACTTTAAGATAGGCCTATTTATAACCTGAGTCGCTCTTAATTAGATGGATTAACTCTATTAACGATGGACATCATTTTAGAGTTTTGAAGATGTGCCCTATTGCCTAGAAACTAAGCGTGTGCCAACTAGTCCCGGCAGAGGCGCATCTTGCCACCAGGCAAGGCAGGCAGCCGCTTCGGGCCCCTAGATAGTGAATAACAGCCCATACTGTACTACAATAGTGGTGATTAGGCCTATGGTTCAAATGTTCATTCTTTTGCATTTTTGCTTGGGGCCCCACCTGACCCTAGAATCGCCTCTGAGTGCCGGCCGGCTACAGTCATTTCGATAACTCGTAAAAGCTCAATTCTAATGTCATTTTCTCATTTGCAAACGGGATGGTGAATGAAGAAGATTTGAAGAGTTAAAATGCAAAACCCCCTAACTCCATTTCTGAAGACCTGCACTTCTATATTTTTAGAGAACCCCTTTGTTGGTTTGGTTTACATTCATGTACTTGATAATACATATAAATAGTTATATTACATAAATAAAATAAAAATATATGCAATTTCGATAGCTTTGTATTAAATAAAAATTAGGCCTAATTACGATTATTTTCTGAAAAGGCACTTAGGGGGTTTTGCATCTGAACTCTTCAATTGTTGTTGCTAGGCTGACAGCGGGGGAAATGTAGCCTATTGTTAAACTTCAGGCCTATTCTCCACGGACGATCGGGTCGTCAGCGAGATGCGAAGACGCAAGCACAGACCGCGGACGGGGGTGAATTTTCCATAGAAGGCACAGTTTCCAACATTAGACCTAGGCCTATGTGTTTCTCATTGCTATTAACGCAGGGTCAATTGCGGCGCAAAAGCAAAAGAAACATTTGACATTTTGTTTCGTGGTCACTTTCTTCAGGGTTTGTTTAGGCGGGAGATGGGGCGCGCGTTGCCGTTGAGAGGTGCCGCGTATGTTCTGCGTAAAGTGATGGGCTATCTGCACCTGCCTACCAGCGCCAGAAACGGGCCGACTTCAAAACAATACTTTCGGCTATCTATCGTTCCACATTCGAGTTGAGTAGGCTACTTCGGCGCGGTATCGGACCGACATTCACTCAGTTCTGACCGAGTGGTCTTGCCATAAAGGACGGAGCAGACTTCGAAACCCGCGCATTTTCCACTTTGTTAGAGAAACGAGCTCAGTTTTGAAAGCACTATTTTTTTAAGAACATTAACTGACAAAAACAAAAATAAGGTAGCTCATATGAGTAGGGTATTCAAATGATAGACATAACTGATACAGCTTACCTTTCCGACCAGCTCAACAGATTCCCGTGTACCGTCGTTTCACCTCCTGTTTCCTGACTTTGCAGCCGAGCTGCAACAACACCCTCCCATTGAGGAAGTACGGTAATGTGCGCGCGCGCGCGACAGAGCACGCAATCTTAATATTCTAGTTTTGAGTAACAAAATCACCTCGTCGATCTTATTGTTTTAGAATAAAGACATAATTGAAAAGGAAACAAAACATGATAACCCATAGGCCTATCTGTTGGAGCGAGCATAAAAGAGACTATAATAGGCTACAATATATCATTGCATTCCTTAAAGGGATTGTGTCTCAAAACAAGAATAAGGACAGTGCATAAAATCCACAAGAGTGACTTTTTTAAACTTGAGTTTCCTGAAATATATTGCCTGACATAGGAAACATAAACATTGGCAAAGTGGGCGGCGGGTTAAAGACTGGCCCCATAAGCCATGATAAGTCGTGGAAAAGGAAGGTTAATTGAAATACTAAATTACCACTAAACATGGTCATATGCTACAATGTGATCAAAGCATGTTTGTGAAAAAATAATACACTTTATTTGCTGTACCACTATGACAAAAAAGTAAAAGTGAAAAGTTCACTTAAAGGGACACTGTGCAGGAAATGGTCAAAAAGGGTACTGCAACTATGCTGCTCATTGAAACTGGGCTGCCTATTGCCAAATTTGATCTTTACATGAAAGTTTACTCTGTAATAAACTAATATTTTCTTGTATGGCCCAAGTACAGTAATTTTTGCAGCTAAAAATGGCTATTTCTGGAAATTCAAAATGGCGGACCATGGAGAAGATCCCCCTTTTCATGTATGAAAAGTGCAGTTTTTCCAGTCATAATGCTTCATGCATAATACTTAGAATTTGATGGTGGTGGTAAGTATTAATGAAAAAGGTAACATTAGTGAATGCAGCATGAACTCTGGAAATAAACAACTAAAAATCTCACACAGTGTCCCTTTAAGCTATTCAACAATTTTTTTTTTCTTTTGCCTTGCTTTTCCTGCCAACCTGTTGCGGACCCCCTAACATCCCCTCGCTCCCCCAGTGGTCCCCGGCCCCACTTTGAAAACATAGGCGTAGCCAGGGCCTGGGTGGGCCTGGGCCCGCCCACTTGACATCCAGGCCCACCCCATTCACACTTGACAGTCAACTGTTGCCTCATTGAATTATAATGAATGGCATAGCACTGAGCGATTATTAATCATTTTGTCAAAAGTCTGGTTCATCTTCTGTGATTTCTATGATTTCAATTTCAAAGTATCATTTTTGAGCACGATGTTATAATATCTACCCACACGCTTTCGTGTTGGGCCCGTCCGATTTTTTCTGGGCACACCTGTTTTATTATTTCTGACTACACCCCTGTTTGAAAACCACTGGCCTATAGGGTCAGTCCCTGCTGTGTTAGTAAGGTTAGGTGCCTTGCTCAAGGGCACCTGATCCATGGAGTGACAGATGAACTTTACAAGGTAACACTTTACAATAACGTCCTGTTCACAGCTTTATAAACACTTTTTAACAAACAACAAAATGTTTACAAATGTTTATAAATGGGCAAGAAATACTATGCTAACACAGCAGACAGACACAGCGCAGTCGCAAGTTTCTCCTCCAAAGACCAGAAGGCATGAACCCACATAAAACTCACACAGTAGAAGTTGATTCCCACTCCACTGTGCAGTCATAATTTGGTTATTACTCATTTAGTCATGCCCCCCCACTCCTCACACGTGGTGTGTTAGTAGAGCAAACTGGTGCGAGCCCATCGTCATCGACTTTAAGTGCGCTGTTTTAATACCACCCACATCGTGACAACAAGTTCTCGCTCACGTGCTTCGTCTATGTTGCTGCAGGCGAAATTATATACTTGTAAATATTAAGGTAGGCCTACTGCAGCAGCAAAAATGGTCCTAGAACCCCGTAAATCGTCATGGGTCATCCTGTTACATAGGGGAACCAACCTGAAAAATGTTTTAGGGCTTGGGGCTTTTCTTCTGTCAAATATCATCTTCAACATACCCAAAAAGCCCCAAAAATGCTTGTCCGCCTGACAAATTGTCTTCAAATTTCATCATTTTCAACTCTGTTTCAACTCTGTTATGATATGCATTAGTCCCTCAAATGTAAATTAAAAACTACCCAAGTTCATGAGGCTAAATGTAGCTATATATGGTTATTTTATGTGTATGTATGGGTGTAATGTCTCGTGGGCAATGTCTTTATTTATGTATGTGGGTACGCTACTTGACACCTTCATTTTCCCCTGGGATCAATAAATGATACTCTGCTCTACTCTCTACTATACATTGTTTTTATGTTGTTAATGGGAAACAAATGTATAGCTCAGCTAGTAATGTTATGTGGCAAGCCAAGAAAAGTTGTTGCATGTGTCACCAATGCAACAAAGTGGAATCAAGTCTGGTCTCCTAAATGGGCATGACTTTCCATTGAACTCCATTCATTCTCCCAGTCCCCCAGGGGCAAAGGGGTCAGTTGTTCTGGGCCCAGGGAGAAAGGGGCCCAGATTTGGCCCTAATTACATAAATAGGCCTATAGATTAGGAGGGGGGGCCTTTTGGTTGATTTTGTCCCGGGCCTGGCCAATGCTGTCAGCGGCCCTGACAGCACACGTACACGCACACGCCCACGCCCACGCCCACGCCCACGCATACACAACTGCCATGGTCTGGCTTGGGTGTGAAAACAGGCAGGGCTCCAGAGTGCGACCAATTTGGTCGCATATGCGCCCATTTTTTTCAATGGTGCGCCTAAAAAATATTTTTAGGCGCACCGGTGCGACCAGCCATCAGTAGGCCTAGAACAAAATCAATTACCAAACAACCGTTTTAATGGACATAAAATTAATAGTCATTCTACAGTAGTGGCCCATCATCACACAATAAAACGTGTCGATGCGGTCATTCCTTCAACTCCGCTGAACTACCGGTAGCTTTCTCCCCCTTCCTCGTTCACAGGCAGCCCGACGTTTCAGAATAGAATGTTCGACTTCGCTCAACTATCCGAGTTCACATGTGCCAGCGAGTTTTGTGTTCTCAACCAGGCGAGTTTTGCAACGGACGAGAGAGTTACAATCACGGTAAAAACAGCAAAATGACTTGAGGATATTTTAAACACGAGAGAGTCACAATCACGGGGAAAAACTAAATGGCTCGAGCGGATATTAAACATTGCCACACAAAAACGCAAAAAACTAGGGCAGGCTACATACTGCCTATCAGTCGGCAAGGCATCGTTCATGCACCTCGAGACAGCACGAGAGAGAGAGAGAGAGAGAGAGAGAGAGTGAGCGAGCGAGCGCACTAGTGCTGTCGTGTCTGTTCGTAGCGCTTGCTAAGATACCACAATCATTATGCAGAGGGAGAGCGCTCAAAAACGGGGAAATAGACAAAACCCAATTCACCTCAGATTCCACTGTAAACATAGGCCAGGCTATTTGTGTCTAATGGTTTAAAAAAATCTATCCATCCATCCATCCATCCATCCATCTATCTATCTATCTTCATATTGCAACTCTGTGCTTGTGCCGTGTGCGTAGCCTTATTGCAGAAAAGGCTGGTATGTTGATCTTACTAGTCAAACACATACTGACTACAAGGCTACTAATTTGGTATTTTCTACCATCCAAACTGCTTGTAGCCAAGATTTGTTAGTAAGATAGCCTACTGTCATGTCTTTTATAAGGAGCACATTTGGAAGACTAGCCTATAGGCCTAGCACATGAAAGGCTCCAGGTCTTTTAAAATATAGCAACAATAATGTAATAATAATAACAATAATTGTTGTTGTTGTTGTTGTTGTTATTGTTATTGTTATTATTTTTAATTATTATTTTTTAAAGTGTGTGCGGTGCGTGCGAGGTGCGTGTGTGTATGAGGTGGTGAAAACATTTGGGTGCACCTAAATTTTGTGCTGGTGCACCTAAAAAAATGTTTGGGGCGCACCAGTGCAACCAGTGCAAAAAGTTAGTCTGGAGCCCTGAACAGGTATGACTGGTTTTAGAACAGTGTAGGGGTCTTAATTATTTGCATAGAGAGAGTTGATTCAGGGCCATTCAACGTCACTAGGCATGCTCATTGAACTCTGCACAACGTCCACATCCGCAGACAGACAGCAATGTGTTCTGGATTGGAAATGTTCCTTGATGGTTATACGTAAATATTGTCCAATTAACGGAATTCAGTCATGATGTGCCAAAAATTAGCCAAAATCAAAAATATATATATATATATATTTTTTTTATGCATTTACAGCAGGAATGGGCAACTGGAGGCCTGGGGGCCACATGCGGCCCGCCTCCTCACTCAATGCGGCCCATAGATAAAACAGTTGGCCTAATTAAAAATATATAATGACCCCATTTTTTATAGTATAAAGTATTCTATTCCTTCCAAACAATATGGGCCAGTCAGTGAGCAACAAACTGCACCTCCAACTCTGCGAATTGGAGTCAAATCTCTGGTCATGTGGCCCTCCTCATCATAAAAGTCGCCCATGCCTGACTTACAGTAAGCAAAAGTATCCGTTACACTGAAGGACAATTTCATGTTGGACGTCTTTGACCCAACTACTGCAGTTGTGTTTCCTCATTGGGCAGGAGGGGGAGTACAGAGGACTGGTGGAGAACTTTGTCAAATGGTGCAGAACCAACCAGCTGCAGCTGAACACCACCAAAACGAAAAAAAATGGTGATCGACTTCAGGCGAACCACCCCACCCCTGGTGCCTGTCTCCATCGAGGGGGAGACAGTGGAGACAGTCTCCACATACAGTATATCACGAAAGTGAATACACCCCTCACAGTTTTGCAGATTTTTGAGTATATCTTTTCATAGGAAAGCATTACAGAAATGTAACTTTGACACAATGATTAGTGACCTTTTAACAACATATTTAACAGCTTAAATTTCTTGTTCACTCAGAAAAAAACAAAATACAGCCATTAATGTTTGAACATGTACTCACAAAAGTGAGTACACCCCAGATTAAAATCCGGTAGAGAAGGGGCTATGTTGGCTCGAATCGTCTCGAAATGAAACGAAATGAAAGGGAATGACAAGGGAGGTCATCAGTGTGCGTTTCAACCTTTCTTTGTATTGAACTTTTACATTTTGAGTCTGCATCTGGCTTAAATAGATTGGTGTGAGATTTGAATGCAATCCTATGGAGAATATCATGATCTGCTTCAGTAGTCACAGTGCATGTTGACATGCATGTTTCTTTTAGGTGTATTTCAGATTGCCAATGTTGACAGCATTCATGCATCCCCAAACCATGTCAGTCCCACTACCATGCTTGGCTTATGAGAGGATACACCTTTTTTGTAAAACTCACTTGTTTACCACCACACATGCTTGACACCATCTAAAGCAAATTTGTTTATCTTGGTCTCAAGAGAGATGAACAGACCAAGGATATGGATCACTGGAACCATGTCGTGTGATCTGAAGAGACCAAGATAAACAAATTTGCTTTAGATGGTGTCAAGCATGTGTGGTGGTAAACAAGTGAGTTTTACAAAAAAGGTGTATCCTCTCATAAGCCAAGCATGGTAGTGGGACTGACATGGTTTGGGGATGCATGAATGCTGTCAACATTGGCAATCTGAAATACACCTAAAAGAAACATGCATGTCAACATGCACTGTGACTACTGAAGCAGATCATGATATTCTCCATAGGATTGCATTCAAATCTCACACCAATCTATTTAAGCCAGATGCAGACTCAAAATTTAAAAGTTCAATACAAAGAAAGGTTGAAACGCACACTGATGACCTCCCTTGTCATTCCCTTTCATTTCGTTTCATTTCGAGACGATTCGAGCCAACATAGCCCCTTCTCTACCGGATTTTAATCTGGGGTGTACTCACTTTTGTGAGTACATGTTCAAACATTAATGGCTGTATTTTGTTTTTTTCTGAGTGAACAAGAAATTTAAGCTGTTAAATATGTTGTTAAAAGGTCACTAATCATTGTGTCAAAGTTACATTTCTGTAATGCTTTCCTATGAAAAGATATACTCAAAAATCTGCAAAACTGTGAGGGGTGTATTCACTTTCGTGATATACTGTATCTACCTGGACTCTTTACCCTATGACTCCTCTTTCATTGGAATGCACAGCTGTGTGTGTGTGAGAGTGTGTGTGTGTGTGTGTGTGTGTGTGTGTGTGTGTGTGTGTGTGTGTGTGTGTGTGTGTGTATGTGTGTGTGTGTGTGTGTGTGTGTGTGTGTGTGTGTGTGTGTGTGTGTGTGTGTGTGTGTGGAGAGAGACACAGTTGGCGACGTGTGTAACCCCTTGGACTACTGATACTCCTGGACACTTTGGTGGTAACTTTGTCTTGGCCACCCAGCACAGGTGACACTATGTACACTTTATTTTTGGTGTGTGTGTGTGTGTGTGTATGCGTGTGTGTGTGTGTGTGTGTGTGTGTGTGTGAGAGTGTGTGCCACTGTTTTGGCTTCTATGTGCCACTTGGCTAAGGCACATGTTAACACTGTGGACTTTTACACTTTATATTTGGTGTGTGTGTTGTGTGTGTGTGTGTGTGTGTGTGTGTGTGTGTGTGTGTGTGTGTGTGTGTGTGTGTGTGTGTGTGTGTGTGTGTGTGTGTGTGTGTGTGTGTGTGTGTGTGTGTGTGTGTGTGTGTGTTAGAGAGAGATGCCTTGGCAAAATGTATGCAACAGTAAGCTATATATGATTATTTTATGTGTAAATATGTGTATTATGTCTTGTGGGTAATGTCTTTATTTATGTGTGTATGCTACTTGGCACCTTAATTTCCCCCTGGGATCAATAAACGATACTCTACTCTACTCTACTCTACTCTACTCTACTCTACTCATTGATATGATTGAAACTCTTACAAGTTTGCACTGCACCTCACTTCCACTCCTCCTCCCCACATGTGATGAAACTGGTGCGAGCGCATTGTCTCATGCAACTTTGTGGTCAACTCTAAAATGCTCCACACGCAACCCGTGATGGTGAGTTGACCTTTAGCCAGTGTTGGGCTGTCACAACCGAATAGGGTTGTTGTCACAACACAGCTGTTTTCGCCTTACACGGGTGTCTCCCAGAGGCAGCAAGGCTAAGCACATCTCTTGCAGCCTTCAAAAAGCAAGAAAGACTCCTCTTTCGTGACTATCTACTAATGCTTGAGCTGATACCCCAGTCCAGACTATTGACATGATGTGTATGTGTGTGTGTGTGTGGTACTCTACTTTACTTAAAAAAATACATGTAAAAAGCTAATAATCTCCTTTGCATCTGCACTTGTTTTGTACATTTCCTGTGCACTTTGTATCTGCTAGTGATGTTGCCTATGATTATGTCCTTGGTTGTAAGTCGCCTTATAAAGCGATCTGCTTGGTGTAATAAAGGTGGGGTTGAATGCTTGGCAAACAAGATGGACAGTTTTATCTAACGTAATTTCCCAAGACATAAAAAACGCTTCTTCCTACTTGAATCAGCGAGTTGAATAGCCTCACAAGCAATTCACGTCAGATAGATGAATGCCAATAAGGGTAGATTACTGACGGCATGGAGGAGGTCCCAAGCCAGAGCAGTTGCTCTGAGGTGACTGCGCGGCTGCTTAGCAAAAAAAAATGGTTTCGATGGTTTAACGTCATAGAGGCAGTCGGTTGGTATGCAAATGAACCTAAAATGAACAGGCAGAGCATTCGGAGGGTCACACGCAGCCTCAAATGAATGGCAGTGAATGAGAAGCCAGCGCACTGGAGGGTAAACTCTGCTTTTTTAGACTTTTAATCGTCGGGAGCATTTTCATTCAAAGTCCACTGTCTGCGTGGTGAATCCAGGGAAACGACTATAAAATGGCAGAACCATATGTCTGAACGACCACGAGCAGTTATAGGATCCACAGTCCCCCCCACCAAAACTCAGTCTGACAGCTGTGGGGGGGGGAGACTGTGGATTCTGCAACTGTTTGTGGACGTTCGGACATAGATATGGTTCTGCCACTTCATAGTGGCTTCCCTGGATTCACGACGCAGGCAGTGGAGTTTGAATGAAAGTGCTCCCGACAATAACAAGTCTAAAAAAGCAGAATTTACCCTCCAGTGCGCTGGCTTCTCATTCACTACCATTCATTTTGAGGCTGAGAGTGACCCTCCCGAGTGCCCCGCCTGCTCATTAGCATAGCAGCCGACTGCCTGTATGTGACATGACTGGCCTGACATGCGGCCATGTTTGTATATATGTATGTCGTGGACAGAAATTCTAACCTGTGAGCACTAGGCAATAGGCGCGTACGAGTTTGTTGCAGCGTCGATGTTGCGAAACTTGTTGTCATGATGTGGGTGGTGTTAAAAATAGCGGATTTAAAGTCGGCCATACATATGCACGAGATGATGAGCTTGCACCAGTTTGTTCTACAAACGCACCACTTGTGAGGAGTGGGGGGACAGGCAGTGAGGAGGAGCTGAAGTGGGGACCTGCGCAAACTTGTGTAGAGGTGAGAGACAAGTCGCATATACACGCGTGAGTGAGTTGTTGACCAACCAGGCAGTCTGCAGGCGAGTGTTGAAGGGGATAAGCAACTGCAGGGGTTGGAAGATCTGACTGCAGTCGCATTCATCCCGCGATAGTTTGACACCATGTGACATGTCACCTCGTTTTTGAAGTTTGACAGGAAATCTAACCGTCATGCAACTTTTTGAGCCAGAATGCATTGCTGTCTAACTGCGGATGCAGGCGTTGCGGTATCTCGATCGCACCTAGTAACAAGTCTGAAAAAGCACTCCCACAAAGTGCGTCATCTGAGACACAGCAAGTGAGAATATGCTGTATGTGACAGGAAGAGTTATAAAACCACGCCCAGACTGTGAACAGGAGATCAGACTCGACGGGATGGTGAATCGACACAGTGAATCTTGAGTGATATTCACAAAGGTAAGAAGATGGTTATCATTGTCAACAAATGNTAAGCAGGCTACAACTGATATGATAACTAAGTGTTACTATAAAGCAAACTTTAAGTGTTAGTCTACGTGGCAATCTCCACACAAATGTATTTTTTATTGAGATGGTATCTGGGGTAAGACAATCTGTAGAGAGAGAGAGAGGGAGACATTTGAATAAATAAGTCATTAGTGTCATCTGGTTTCAGCCCTACCTTCATCACATTTATTTTTTGGGGGGGGGGGGGGGGCACTGTGGCAGCTATCTATTAACTGCCTCTGTATGAAATGTGTTCGGCAAATTAACTTGCCCTTCCCAGTCCGGTTTTACCAGTGGGAGGGGTGATATTGTTATTGATGTTATTTCTGCGTAGTGTGTTCAGAGGAAAGGCGTAGGAAGTAGCCTACATGTCAGGACTCGCACGTTCTCTCTGTGCATGTCTGCCGATAATGAGAGGTGCCAAGTTACACATACACAAAGACAAAGCAAAGTTGATGCAAATGCCATGTGGAAATGGTGTTGACTTCTCACACAGGTAAAGATAGTTAGATGTCCAAAAACTTAGAAAAAAGGAAAAAAGACAGCTGATGTTGTCACGTGTGTGAAAAATAAATAGGCCTAGGCATGAATGGCCATCCGGGTACTTGTGCTCGTAAATGTGCGTCATGCCCCTTTATGGGTGAAAACAAACCGAATGTCTCATCAACTTAAATGCTACATCGGCTTCTCTAAATTAACACAGTCCATGCTTCAGTCACGGCTGTTTGTGTGACGGAGGTCATCTTGCACCTGTTCACCCCCCTCGGGGATCGTACGTGCGACCTTGTCAACTACAACGGTTCGGCAATGGGATACACAGTACGATACCGCTGGGCCAAGAGACTAGTCTGTCTGACGAGACTGTACGAGGCTATCGGAGGGAGGTTTACCAACGTTCCACGCCATATCTGTGCTAGTTAGCCTCCGTTACATTTGGTTCTATTATTTGAACAGCCGGCAACACAACACGTTTTCAGCATGTTGCGCGTGAACAACGCTACTCTGCAGGTCCGCATCTTTCGTTTATTAAACCCCAACACCACCAATTGACTTGCATGGGTTGTTTTCCCCCACAAATGGGCGTGACGCACATGGAAAACGTCACGCCGTTCATGAGTATCGTGATATTATGTGGGGATGGGGGGTATTATCATTGCTAATTACCCCTAAGCATCATTAAGCATTATTATTATATGGTGTGACGTCATCGGTCGAATGCTCCATTCATTTCAACGGGGCTCCCCAACGTTCGCACGTCTGTTATTTTTCGATAACGGACGGGTTGGTCTATAACAGACCGCTGTCAATGGCAACAAGACTTTTCACTGCTAAAGCGACTTTTCAACAAGACTCTAATCAGCTGCTGTGATAGACAACACCTGTTGTCCTAGTGGTGTTCCACAACGGTTTTGTTTTGCACAGCAACAATCTTTTGACATGAAAAACTATCATACACTTAACATTAAATAGGCCTAAAGAAATGTCCCCGCCATGTGTGAATCATTTAAGTATATCCATATAATAAGCGGGTTAACTTTCGGCGAGTCGGTCGCTTTGTGGAATAGCAGCACTTCAGAGAGAACAAGACCCCTCCGCTCCCCGTCGGGGTCTAAAGATTCTCTCTGTCGTGCTGCTATTCCACGGTAGCGACCTTCTCGCCGAACGTTAACCTTTACATAGCACACACCAACACAAAGAAATACAATTTCAGCATTTTTTCATGTTTTTTTTTTTGGAACTTCTTTTTATTTTGATTTTCATAGTCATACAGTGCATCAATACATCACCATTCTTATTTAACAAATAAAACAAAAAGTTGCGTATCAGATATACATATTCCAATATTAGCAGGTACAAATAAGTAGTCCACAGCTTAAGTATACATACATGTCCTTGGGTTAGCATATTTCAAACTTTAAATAACGTCCTTTGTATTCGGATACATAAACACAGCCACATCAAAGAAAGAAAGAAAGATAGAAGTAGAGAGAGAAAAGGAGAAAGAAAGGAGAGAATAGAGTGAGAGGGATAGTTATATTAAGTGAAGATGCAATACAGTACGTGTCCAATTATTGATAAATGATTCTAATTTGAGTTGTAAAACTGCAGTAACATGTTCCATATGGTACAGTTCTTGAACTCTGTCCCTCCATTGAGTTATTGTGGGGGGCTGTGGCTTCAACCAGGAGGCCGTAATTACTTTGTTTGCAACTAACAGTAGTGTCCTTAACATTTTGGTATTATTACTCTCCAGGAAATCTTCAGGTGTTATGCCCAGCAAAAAGTGCACTGGTTCTAATGGTAAATCTATAGATAAGCATGCATTTATTTCATTTTGTATGTTTTTCCAATATTGTGTTAGTTTTGGACAGTCCCAGAAAATATGTGTATGGTCCCCTATTGAGCCACAACCCCTCCAACACTCAGGTGACATATTGTTCCACCTTGATGTTACAAGTGGTGTTCTAAAGTATCGCATCCTCAGCTTCCAACCATATTCCCTCCAACTGGGACTACTCGTTACCTTGTGCCCCTTTTCAAGGGATCTTTCCCATTGTTCATCTGTAATGACCGTATTCATCTCCAGTTCCCATTTTTGTTTAATATCTAAGTTATTCTCACACAAGTCTTCTTGTATAGCCTTGTATAAGTGTGATATGAAGTGTTGTATCACCGTTTTCCGTATAGTTGAAATGAAGATATATTCCGTTTTAGATGGAGGGGAACAGAGCCCGTCCCATTCTTTATGCTTCTTTAGGTAGTCTCTTAATTGTAAGAACCTAAAAAAGTCTTCATTTCTTAAATCATACTTTTTCTTAAGCTGTTCAAATGACATTAATACTACTCCATCAAATAACTGATCCACAACCTCTAATCCCTTATCTCTCCATCTTTCAAATCCTCCGTCTAACCTTGATGGAATGAATTCAGGGTTCTTAGCTATGCTTATGGCTCTGGAAATTGTTTCAGTTGATTGTGTTTTTTTCCGAACTGTTGACCATACTCTCAAAGTATTTTTAACCCATATATTTGTGAGTTTTTTTATTTTATCCGTGTGTAAGTTGAGGAATGGGAGTGAATTCAAAGGAACATCTAGGCATTCAGCCTGTTCCATTCCTACCCATACAGTGTCTTTATCTTGAGTTATCCAGGAAACTATGGGACGTAATTGGGAAGCCCAGTAGTACTGCCTCAAATTGGGTAAGCTGAGGCCTCCATTTATTTTTGTGCACATTAATCTTTTAAGTTTAAGCCTAGGAGGCTTGCTTTGCCATATGAATTTAGAGAACCATCTTTCGATAGTGGTAAAAGTGCTTGAGGGGACAGGAATAGGTAAAGATTGGAAAAGAAAGAGTAGTCTAGGGAGTATATTCATCCGGATAGACTCCACTCTCCCCATCAAGGAAAGTGGCAAAAGATCTGCTTTAATGCATTTCAGTAGCATCCCATTATTTGCAGTAAACAAGTTTGATACATCCTTAGTAAGAATTATCCCCAGGTACCTAAATGTTTGTGACCAGCGAAAATTAACTTTTCCTGTTAGTTGCATAGGCCATATCCCTTTCAACATCATAGCTTCAGACTTGGATTCGTTTATCTGATATCCAGATAGTTCACCATACTCTTTAATAGAGTTCATTAAGGCTGGTACAGAGTCAATAGGGTCGCTTATATATGTCAAAATGTCATCAGCATATAACGATATTTTATGTTCTGTATTACCCATGTCCTTTATCCCTTTTATTTTTTCATTCTGTCTAATGGACGCTGCCAGGGGCTCAATATTGATGGCAAAGAGCAGGGGGCTAAGACAGTCCCCCTGCCTCACCCCTCGCTGCAGTTCAAAGAATTCTGAGCAGCATCCATTTACTCTGACTCTTGCTTTTGGTTTTTCATAAATGGTTGTAACCCATCTTATGAAATCTGAATGAAAGCCCATTGCGGACAGTGTCTGAAATAAAAACTCCCAGGCCACGGTGTCAAACGCTCGCTGAGCATCAAAACTTATAAGCATTGAAGTTAGATTATTTCTCTTTGCACAGGTAATCATGTTTAGCGTTCTCCTTATATTGTTGGCACCCTGTCTGCTTGGGATAAACCCTGTTTGGTCAGGTTTAATAATTGACCCAATATGTCTTTGAACTCTTTGCGCTAAAATGCTTGTGAGCAGTTTCTGGTCGTTACATAACAAGCTAATGGGTCTATATGCTTCACATAGTGTTGGGTCTTTCCCATCCTTATGTATCACAGATATGATAGCCTGTGACCAGGTCTCAGGGGGGTTGTTTTCTGAGAGAACATATCTAAATAGGTCAGTTAACACTGGCCCTAGGTCATTACTGAAGCACTTATAGAATTCTCCAGGAAGACCATCAACACCTGGGGATTTATTATTTTTTAATCTCTTTATTGCGCCTCTTACTTCTTCATCTGTAATGGGTAATATAATTTGTGATGATATTTCCTCTGATAATGTTGGAAGTTTTAAATTTTTAAGGAAAGTATTAATGCTATCTTTTGTCTTTTGTGAGCTGGGTTTTTTGTACACATTATGATAAAAAGTAGCAAATGCCTCTGCCACTTCCTTAGGGTGAGATGTAGTTCTACCATTTGTTGGATGAACTACCTTGGCAACAGTGCGGCTCGCTTGGGCCTTGCGAAGTTGAAATGCCAAAAGACGGGTAGCTCTATTACCACTCTCATAATACCGCTGTTTAATAAACCTTAATGCCCCTTCTGCATGGACTGATAGCAGTTTATCTAAAGCTTGTCTTGTTTCTTTAAGTTCCGTAAGGATGGTGCTTGATCCACCTTTATGTTGCTGTTCTAAAATTTTAATTTTATTTTCTAGCCTTATTTGTTCCTCCAATCGTATTCTTTTTAACTTAGATGAAATCTGTATGATTTTCCCTCTCATGACTACTTTTGCCCCCTCCCAAAGTGTTGTAGGGTTAACTTCTCCATTATCATTTATCTCAAAATATTCCTTTAAGTGTTGCCTCAATTCCTCCACCACTTCAGTGTTATTTAATATCGATACATTCATTCTCCAGTATTTGAAAAATGAGTGCGTTCCTAAGTTTAGTTGTAGTATAACTGGAGCATGGTCACTTAGGGTGATGGGTTCAATATGACAGTCCAAGACCTTATACATATATTGTGGTGGGAGACAAAAAAAATCTATTCTAGAATAACTGTTATGGACATTAGAAAAAAAACTGAAGTCTTTCCCCTTGGGATTTTTCTCCCTCCATGGGTCCACAAGACCCATTTCAGAGATGAAATTGTTCAACGTGTGTGTTTTAGAACTTGGAGGCCCTCTTTCCATTGGCATTCTGTCCATCTTTCCATTTTGTACTGCGTTGTAGTCTCCTGCTACAATTAACATTCCTTTTGAATTATCTGTGATTGTGTTTGCCAAATCTTTGAAAAAATTTGGGTCGTGTTCATTTGGGGCATATACGTTCAGAATTGACATTACACACTCACCAACACTTCCCACAACCATCACAAATCTCCCTAATTTATCCTGCACCACATTTTCTACACTGAAAGCCAAAGTTCTATTTATCAAGATGGCTACTCCTCTTTTTTTCCCATGTGAGGCACCATATACTAGGCCTACCCAGTCCCTTCTTAGTTTTAAGTGTTCGCTATTACTCAAATGAGTCTCCTGCAGTAGAGCGATAGAACAGTGTGATTTTTTCAACTGATTTAGTATTTTTTTCCGTTTTATAGGATGGTTTAGACCGTGGACATTATAACTGACTAAGTTCAACTTATTCATGTAGATATCTGTACCTTCTCATAATGTACCTTATCATTTTGTAAAAAAAAGAATAAAAGGTATATGAAGATAAACAACCTAATTCCTATATAAACCTGACGCACCTGGTATGACTGCACATGTATTTCAATTATGTAAAAAAACAAACAGTGTAAGAAACAAAAACACAGAACTATCAGGAAGCTCAAACCGACTTCCAATAACCCGACTGATGAAAAAGGCATCAGTCTCAACATGGACAGAGAGGTGTGACGAGCCTCTCCGGGGGTGTGCACAACGTGCAAGAGGTTAGAAGCAAGTCCTTTGCCTTCACCTATGGGCTGTAATCCTCGCCGGAAAGAAGAAAAAAAAAATAGACAAAACCAAAAAAAACTCCTTACTCGAGGAGAGTATAGTCTCTTCTGTTACAATCAGAACATTTTAATACACTAGCCAAAACGTAAGACTGTTCACCCATCACTGTACTGTTTACCTATATTTTTAATCGTGACCACTTACTGCGCCGCATAACATAACTGTCCTGCGTTAATCTTCCTGAAGTAGGGCTCTCAGGTCCGCGATGGTCATCATCACGTTCCTCTTCTTCCTGCGTGTGGTGTTTTTCCATTCTGTCTGTAAAAGTTCGGTAAGAAGAGTTTCCCGTTCGTCGATTTCAACGTGGATACCCAGATCCTTCAGAGTGTCCGCCGCGTCCGCGAGGGTTGCGAAGGTCTTCGTGCCCGACTGCAGGTGTATCTTTAACTTAGCTGGGTGTGGCGATTGCGCTTTGATATCCTTTTCTTTCAGCTCCTTTATGACATCTCTCACTTGTTTGCGCTTCTTCTGAGTTTCAGCAGTGTAATCTTGGTCGAAGAAAAGTTTCTGCTCTTTGTATGGCACTCCTCCCTGACGTTTCCACGCTTCTTGAAGCACCATCTCTTTTACCCTGAAGTCCCAGAATCTTACGATGATGGACCGCGGTGGTTTGTTGGGTTCTGTTGGCTTCGCAGTTAAGGAACGGTGTGCTCTCACTATGTTTAAATTGAAATCCGCAGGCATCTGCAGTGATGTGCGGATGGTGTCGCTAATGAAATCCAACATGTTACTGCCCTTCTCTTCATCTTCTTTCACCCCATAGATGCGTAGGTTGCTCCTCCTCGCTCTCGACTCCAGATCCTCGCACTTGGCAGCCAAGCTAGCTTCTCGGTGGAGCAGATAACGCAGTGCCCTGTCAGCTCGTTGCACTTTTTCCTCCATTTCCACCAGTCTCTCTTCGTACTCTGCCGTTCGCGCTTCAAGTTGTGTTGTTCTGTCCGAAACCTCTCGGAGGGCATTTTCTACTCTCGTCAAGGAGTCTTTGGTGTCCTTGGATGATTCAGCATGTTCTCTCCGTAGCTTACGAAGCTCTGCTAGCACTGACGCCATGCTTTCCTCCTCCAGTTCAGGCTTCATTTGCTGTTCTTTAGACCCCTTTGGCTTACTGCTTCGGTTGCTTGACATAGTGGTCACTCAATGTCGATGATTTTTAGATGGAATAAAAATAAAATCACGTGAAAATTTCAGTTTTGGCTAGTTTTTCTAACACTCTCCTCGGGAGCTCCAAATTCAAGCTGTTGCCTTGACCATTGCGTCACCGGAAGTCCCCAATTTCAGCATTTTGAATGTGGCAAGTAGTAATCTGTTCATTCTCTATTTATATTTGACATGTCATTTCAAAATGTACCCGGTGCCCACTTCCCATTGGCAGGTTCATCATTTTCCATTTAACTTCCACATGGCCTCCAAAAGGCCTCACCAGCCAGGAGAAACAGAAGAAACAAAGAAGACACGACAAGATGAAGCTGAGGCATCAGTAACAGGTGAGGTACATTTAAAAATAATAACAGAAGCTGAGGGCTTTGTGTTGATTATGTTGTTGTACATGTGTTGTTCCACTATTTTGATGTTGTTGAATAAATAAAAAATTGATCACAAAATAATAATAATAATAATAATGGCAGGCCTTGCATACACTGTGTACTAAGGATAGACCGCCGAAATTTGCGTTTCTTAAGTGTATCGGTATTGGCCGATACAAGTGTGGTTTCGGCCGATACAAGTGTGGTTTCGGCCGATACGCAATATCTATTATTATTTTATGTTATTCAAGTTTTTTAAAAGCACCAAGACACTTTTTTTGTATTACATGATATTTAGATATGACTTGATTGTTACAGTGGGTGTTTAAATGTTACACGTTCTACCTCAATTTGATAATGTTAAATAAATGTGAATTTTTAACTTAAGACATAGCATAAGTTGTAATTTAATACAACATATAGCTACGGGAATATAGAGAAAGCACGTTCATGATCCCATCACAGAATTTTGGCATAATCTGTTAAACTGCCACAGATTATGTCATAATGGTTCGTGTTCAATTCAGGGAATTCTGTGAGATCATGTTGGCCCATTATAAAATGCAGTGTAAAGGGACACTGTGCAGGAAATGGTAGCAAATAAAAAGATACTGCAACTATAATGCTCATTGAAACTGGGCTGTCTATTGACAAATTTGATATTTACATGAAAGTTTACCAAGTAATAAACAAATATTTTCTAGTATGGCCCAAGTACAGTTATTTTTTGCAGCTAAACATGTATTTCTTGAAATTCAAAATGACGGACCATGGAGAAGATCCCCCTTTTCATGCATGAAAAGTGCAATTTTCCCAGTCATAATGAATACTTTGAATTTGATGGTGGTGGTAAGTATTCATGAAAAGGGTAACATTAGAGAATAGGTAGCATGAGTTCTGGAAATAAACAACTAAAAATCTTACACAGTGTACAGCAGTGGTCTCCAATTAACTTTTCCCAAGGGCCAAATAATGTAGAGCAAGCGAGGCCGTGGGCCAGACCCCCACCCCCCCCCCCCCCCCCCCCAAATAAATAAATAAATAAATAAAAAATAATAATAATAAATAAATAAAAAATAAAAATAATAGAAACACTGTTGAAACATTAAAATATTAGTATTAGCTGTTGCAATATAGTGCCAGGGAGGAATGTAGGCTAAATAAAGACCAACTGTGGACAGGTTAACGAGAGAGAGGGAGGGAGGGAGACAGAGAGAGAGAGAGAGAAAGAGAGAGAGCACGTTCAACTGCTGAATGCATGTTCAACTGCTGAACGTGCTCTCCAGCAGAGCCACTTCAGTCACGGAGGGAGGGAGGGAGAGAGAGATTTAGGCTTCATGACAAGACCTAAAACAAATAGGTCAATATGTGCGCTAAAATCCCAATTCGGTCGAGGAACAAAAGTCATTTCCAAAGCGATTAAATCTCATTGAACTCATGCGCTGCATCTCACCTCTGCCTGAACAGAAAAGACGCAAGCCCATGCCACAGGTGGCACCCAGGCAGATGAAATAGTTCGTTTCCAGGAATGCTCGTCTATATATTCCTTTATTGCGGTCGTTTTCGACAATCATATTAGTTTTCCTCCAACGCATTCCCGATGTATCATGCATTATCTGCTCAACTGATCTCGCATAACGCGCCCCTACCAAACTACGGGGGGAAAATATCCTCCAAATTTAGAATAGGCTACTACTGTAAGCAAGCTAAAATGCAAAGAGGGTGATATCACAAATACACAAAAATAGTGCAGGGGAGGAGAATCGTCCACATTTAACAGAGGACAGAGTGCTCTAACTGCATAACTGAGCGCTCAAGACTCTTCTGGTTGAACAGAGGGAAACAAGCTCACCGTCGGGGCTGTCGGGGAGATGAGGTGGGCCATCAGGAATATTAAACCCTATTCTGCCTAACTACTAGCCTACGTATGTTTCCTGGACATTTCTGAAATTCGGGTTAGGGGTAGGGTGGAGCAAGGTAGCCTACTGTTCTCAGATGCTCGCGTGGCGCCTTGCTCTCAGATAGGCTAAATTAGGAATGCGATACAGATACACGTGCGATACAGAAATACAGATATGGTCAGCCGTCAGCCAGACCTTGAATATTACGAGTGCAAGACAAAGCATAGCTGATATAACAAAGACATACAATAGAAGCAAAGGAGAATCGTTTACATCTGCAAACAGAAGAGAGTTGAGAAAACTCAGACGACTTGGCTTCGCGCCTCATGACTCTCCAGGTTTAATAGAAAGGGCGCGGCTCACAGGCTGCACTCAGGCAACGTTGACCTTGAGGAATACAAATCTTCTACCTGGCTCTATATTTGCAAGACATTTTTAAGGAACTGGTTTAGTTTTTGTCCTCCCTTCTTTTGGTAACGACTGTTCTCTGGAGCTTGAATTGCGTTAACGTCTCTACATGTAGGCTACTACCTTGCATAAATGATACTTCCAAAATACGGGATAATTGTCATCCAAACTTCAAATAAATGTGAGTAAACAAAAGACAAAATGTATCTGGCCTACATAAAACTAGGGAAGGAGAGAATTGTCCTCATTTTCAACCAGAAGAGAGGAGAGTGCTTCGATACCGCACAATTGCGAATGCTCTGATGTCTGAGGTAAACGCAATGATAATAACGGCTTGTCTAGATGTCTAGCAGACAACAGATTGCACTTCACAATTTTCCCTCATTGTCAATGTCTGTCATGAGACTGTTAGTATAAGATTTAACTGTTTGTGAATGCTTAGGAGAGATCACTGATGTTTTTGTGATCGCAAATCGTGCATGGCCACAAATAGGCGCATTTATGGTTTAATTTTTAAGGACCTCATGGCGGGCCAAAAGTTTGCTGCCCGCGGGCCGCAGTTGGCCCGCGGGCCGTTGTTTGGAGACCAGTGGTGTACAGTATATCACAAAAGTGAGTACACCCCTCACAGTTTTATCTTGGTCTCTTCAGATCACACAACATGGTTCCAGTGATCCATATCCTTGGTCTGTTCATCTCTCTTGAGACCAAGATAAACAAATTTGCTTTAGATGGTGTCAAGCATGTGTGGTGGTAAACAAGTGAGTTTCACAAAAAAGGTGTATCCTCTCAATAGCCAAGCATGGTAGTGGGACTGACATGGTTTGGGGATGCATGAATGCTGTCTGCATGAATTGGCAATCTGAAATACACCTAAAAGAAACATGCATGTCAACATGCACTGTGACTACTGAAGCAGATCATGATATTCTCCATAGGATTGCATTCAAATCTCACACCAATCTATTTAAGCCAGATGCACACTCAAAATGTAAAAGTTTAATGCAAAGAAAGGTTGAAACGCACACTGATGACATCCCTTTAATGCCTTTTCATTTTGAGACGATTCAAGCCAACAAACCCCCTTCTGTATCAGATTTTAATCTGGGGTGTACTCACTTTTGTGAGTACATGTTCAAACATTAATGGCTGCATTTAGTTTTTTTCTGAGTGAACAAGACATTTAAGCGGTTAAGTATGTTGTTAAAAGGTCACTAATCATTGTGTCAAAGTGAAATTTCTGTAATGCTTTCCTATGAAAAGATATACTCACAAATCTGCAAAAACTGTGAGGGGTGTACTCACTTTCGTGATATACTGTACCTTTAAAGCCAAATGACTGTCGGTCAAGATTTCTTTGTCATGTGCGCCATTTTAAAATACCGACCACAAACCATATCAAACAGTGTTTGATATTCGTGACTCGAAATGGAACGTTCAGCATTGTCTCTGTATGCACGATCGAGGATAAGATTGGCAGTCTTTATGTGTGTGGCGCAATCCAGCATCAAAATAGGAGACGATTTTAAAGTTGTATAGTTTGAGCCTAACCTAGGGTGGCTGCCCTTTTCACCTTTGCCTAAAACTACCCTTGCAGTAGGTATAACCACACAGTCTGTTGAGAGTACCAATATAAACATTGGGGGTACTAACCAGCTGTACTAGCTTGTCTAACAGGACTGTCCTATTACAGGAGCCGATGCTGGCACACACATGGGTGACAACTCAGATGTGCGTGTCAACATTTCAGCTCAGGGTGGAAGCAACGTGTCTGCTCTAGCTGTGTCTCAAAGCACAGCTCACAGGGACATCAACATCTCCACCAACATCTCCAACGTCCATCATCATTACGGTGAGAAGATGTGATTGAATCCAACAGCAAATGATCCTGCTCAACGTCTGCTTGTAACATTTATAGACTATTGTCTTTCAAGAACTCTCCAGAAATGCACAAATGAGATAAATTTAAAGAACAGCCCTCTCACAGCCTTCCTCTTTTCTCCCTCCAGGTGCTGGGACCTCAACTCCTACGCAACCAGCACGTGAGCGGGGTATGTTTGTGAACTCTTTAAAGTGCTCTTTGGGATTAAAGGGATACGCCACCCAAATTGAGGGTCTCCCAAGTCCCGAGACTGAAAAAGTGGGTAAATGCTGTGCCAAAGTGACCCAGCCATTGTCCGAATCTATCAGCACAGACCATAGCTTGGTTTCAAGCAGTAGCTGCAGTCTGTCATTGCCATTGAAAGATTTCAGCCAAAGTTAATTAAATTCATAGATTTTTTCCCCAATTATTTTTCTGACTGTGTACTGTACATTCACATGGAATGCAATTGACAGTGCAAATCAATGCAGAGGACTTGACTTTCTCATTTCTGCTTGGGAACTATTTTCCAGTGCGGGAAAACACAGCTGATGCACAACGAATAGCCACACTGGTTTGTTGGTGGAAGTGGGGGATGAGGGTTTCCCAATGGCGCTCGGTGATGTGTGTGTCGGCTGTGCTTTTCCGCACAACTCCCCAGTAACAACAGAAAGTGGTCTAGACACTTTAGGGACGGTAATATTTGTGAGGACACTACAGTGTAGAAGAGAAATAGGACATTATTATGGGCAGTCATGGGTAAGCGGTTAGGGTGTCAGACTTGAAGCACAAAGGTGGCAAGTTCAACTCCCGACCCGCCAGGTTGGCCGAGGGAGTAATCAACCAGTGCTCTCCCTCATCCTCCTTCATGACTGAGGTACCCTGAGCATGGTACCGTCCCACCGCACTGCTCCCATTGAGGGCTGCCCCCTTGCACGGCTGAGGCATAAATGCAATTATGTTGTGTGCAGTGAGCCCTTGTGTACTGTAGAGTGCTGTCTCAATGACAATGGGAGTTGGAGTTTCACTTCAGCAATGGTTAATTGCTCTCCCATCAGGTCTGGAATTGAACCCGTAACCGTTGGGATAAAAGTCTGGTGCATTAACTGCTTACCCATGACTGCCCTCTAGTTGGGTACTGATGTGTGCTTCGGTATGACTCTTCAGTATTTATGAGGGAACTAGTTCTACTTGCTACGTTCACAGAAGAATATTTTCTGAGGACAAATGCCATTTAGCACTTTTAAATAACATTTTATCATCTCCACTACCCATTTTTTTATGCAACCGAAATCCAACATTGAGCTCCCCTCAACCAAAATACTCATTGATGAGTTTTGTCATGAATATTAAAGAGCCTTCTTTAACCACACCAATCACAAATGAGTTCCCTAACAGATACTGGAAAAAGTCATGGAATCATGGGATGGAAGAGGACCCTTGGCTTGTTTGGAACATGGGTCCTAATTGTGGCAGTTGCCTATTAATGATCTTGTTGACCACAAAGATACCATCCCTTTCAAACAGGAAAAGTAATTTTCACTGATATTGCATTTTTTTTAATAGATACAGCCTCAATCATTGCTGAGTATAAGACATCAGTCCAATCTTCATATGCAAAAGTGAAGGAGTATAACTCTCGACCTAGTGAGAGCGTGCTTCTGTCTGAGCGCTACATAAAGCTGCAAATGGTTGAGTGTCACAGGAGGCCAGAGGAAAGAGAGGAGGAAATCCGTTCCAGAGGAAAACACCTTCAGCAGGTCTTGAGGAGCAGGTCCAGTGAAGCATATAGCCCAATTACTGTTGAGCAGTTGTTTAGACCTGATGACCGTGGATGTATTCCTAAAGCAGTAATTCTCCAGGGCCACCCAGGTTATGGCAAATCCTTCACTTCTCAGAAGATCATGTTGGACTGGGCCTCTGGGACCTTATTCAAGGACTTGTTCCACTTGGTTCTTCATCTTGACTGCAAGGAGATCAATGGCATCTCAGGGGAATGCAGCCTGGTGGATCTGCTCAACTATAGCACTGAAGATGTGCTAAGGGATCAAAAGATTAAAGTGCTCTTCCTGGTTGATGGCTTTGATGAACTCAAGGTCTCCCTTGTGGATGCTGGCAGTGCACTCCCTAAAGACCCTTTCACAAAAGCTCCTGTCCAGGCCACCCTGAAGGCTCTGCTCAAAGGTCATATCTTGCCCCAGTGCAAACTGTTGCTCACCACCAGGTCCACTGCTACAATGACGCTCAGTAGTCTGGTCACTGATCACTGTGTTCAGCGCTTCGTGGACATCTTGGGTTTCACTAAAGAGGCAGTGAAGGACCACTTTCACAAGTTTTTTTTTACAGATGAGCATAAGGCAGATGTTTTGTTTGAGTATGTGAGAGGCAACGAGATCTTGTACACGTCCTGCTTTATTCCTGTCATCTGCTGGGTCACCTGCACAGTTTTTCGAGCGCAAGAACGAAAAGGTGCCCAAATCACTAAAGAACTAGAAACAAACACGTCCATCTATGCCAACTTTGTGTCCATTTTGCTTGAACATCACTCTCGGAGTTTGAGTCTATCTGTGCCTGTCCTGCTGAGCAGTCTGGGTCGACTGGCAGAGAAGGGCATGAAAGAGAAGTGTGTCCTGTTTACAAAGAAGGATGTGTTGAGTACAGTCTCAGATCCAGAGTGCACAGTGTCACATCTTACAACAGGGCCTTTTCTGTGTGAATTAATCCGGAAAACAGTTGTCAGAACGGAGGAAATGTTCAGTTTCATGCATCTGAGCTTCCAGGAGTTCTTCGTTGCACTCCACTACAATCTAGACCAGGAAGGAGAGAAGAGGTTGCTTTGTCTGCTTAACTCACAACAGCATTGGGAGTCACAACGCCAGCCTGTCATTCAATTTCTGTTTGGCCTTGTAAATAAGGAGATGCAAAACCTGGAGTATCTTCAGTCAACACCTTACACCACATCCATTAGAAGACACTTGGAGAAGTGGATCTTGGAGAAAGTTGCAGAATTGGATAAATCCAGTTTGACGTTCATTCTTAGCTGTCTTCACGAGCTCCATGAAGAGGAGTTTGTTGGGAAAGCCATGCATGACTTGGGTACGCTGTCCTTTCAAAACACTCCCCTGACAAGGATGGACTTCTGGGTGCTCCGGTATTGCCTGCTCTGCTGCACCAGTGAAAGTCCCCTCGCATCACTGGATCTCTGGGAGTGCGGCCTGACTGCAGAGATGCTGAGGATGCTGCAGCCTGCACTGAGCAAGTGTCAGGTCCTCAGGTGAATATCGACATATGTAGAACTACTGGCACCCTCTTATTGTAAAACCAAACATGCTGCTTACATACACATCATAATGCACTTGGACCCCTAATAAAAAGTTAATCACAAAAAAATAATGCAGTTGGACATACAGTTTAAGAGTGATTCTACGATTTCCCTACGCTTTTGGCAAAAGCAAAATGTCAATTATCAGTATTTTTTTTCAACTAAATGACCTAGATGTTTACATAGTGTATATATTTAAGTTTCCAAACAAACAAATTGCCAAGCTTAATCTTAAATCATTTGATAAATACTCTAATGAAAGCGAACATTTGCTTAATTATTTTGTCAACAGTGTTATGGACAAATACTATGTCATTTCAAACCTATATAAAAATACTACAGAGTTGAAACAATATATGTTTGAAAGTGCTTATGTCCCTTAGCAGTAATGTTGTCATTAATCTGTGCAACTGATATAGAAAATGTGATTGTTGAGCTTCATAAGTAGGATTTTATGAGTCAGTGTGATACAGACTGACACATTTTTCATCATAAATCCCTGTAACGTCTGATTTGAATATAGTCACCCTCCTTACACAAGACTTCCTTCTCCAGAGATAATCCCTAGTGTATGTTCATAGGATTTTTCCAACACATAAGGGATCAATAGCACAAAAACACTTTCAAAACAGTCAACGGTGTAACTCAACTGTGTTACGGTCAACAGTGCAGGGGAACAAGTCGGCACTTTTTTAGGAGAAAAAAACAGAGCAGACAAACCCATCTCCCTAGAACACAAATTATTTTGTTTGTTTGTCTCTCAATATGGATATAAATTGGCAAAAACATACTCCTCCTCAACTGTCATCAGTGTTGCCAGATTGGGCTGGTTCCCGCCCAATTGGGCTGCTTAGGATGGCCGTGTGCTGGTAAAAATGGCATCTATCAGAAAAACCTTCCCACTGCCATATAAATCAATAGAATTGGGCGGGTTTTTTGGGCGGATTTTGATCATTTTTTGGGCTGGAAATCATCAGCCTCATCTGGCAACCCTGACTGTCATACTTAATTGTAACACCATTGACGGTAACACCGTTGACATTTCAGCCATTTTCATGGTGTTGTGCTAACTGAGGACCTCAGAAGTTCCACCACAACACCTTAATCAATTCATGTATCTGTATGCTTTATCTGTGTTTTTCTACATGTGATTTCTAATTCAGATTCTTATGAATATGTTGATAACACTGTTGACAGGCAATTTTCCCGCTATGAGAACATGAAAAAGAATGGATTAAATTATGGAAGGATGGAGCCCAAAATTTACCAAAAAGTCTTCCCGTATCCTGCCAAAGAGGTTATGACATCACATGATGTTATTCGTATGGCCTAAGACCAAACCATTACTGATTTATGGAGGAGGTTTCAGACCGTGACACGGTTAACACAGTTTTCGTGGACACACACAAAATGGCAAATTTCATGTATAATGGAAAGGACAGTGGTCTTTCTGACAGTTTTGTCATATTGTGATGATTACTGTGAATCAACATTTGCAATTGTCTTGGGCAAAACAAGTTTCTTTACATGCTAATATGAAGACTGAATCTGACATTTGGAAAACAGGACGGCATGAAAACGCCCAAAACCAGTATTAAATATTCATTCTTGCTGAGGGAAATAATGCTATGTCTACACTTTCTGTATTATATGAAAGATAAATGTTTTCTAATGTCCAAAACATCATTGGATGCAGTTAATAGTTAGTGGAATTGCCAAATAAAATCCACGGACTTAAAAGTGTAGGCGAATTAGAGAATCACTCTTAAACTTTCTGTCACAAAATGAAGCGATGATTCTTGGTGAACCAGAATGCTATCTTCAGATAACACTTAACGAATGTATAAACATGCTTCACACCCTGATTTGCAACACTAGGTACATGTACAGTACATGGAATATTTTCCACCCATTGCAAACTAGTGTAGCCTAGTTTTTCTCATGCAACTCTCCCTAATTCAGCTGTTCTGCTAAGACCACTACTCTGAGTGATTATTTGAGTTGCACAAAAGGCTTATTTAATGCTCATTTAAAATTTGACAGTGTCTTATCTTGATTCTATGTGTTAATGTTTCAATGTTATTAGGCTGAATCTGAGAGATGTGCATGATGATGATGATATATGGACATTCCTTTCGTCTTTGATGAAAGGGCACAAGTTACAGAAAATGAGGTAAATATAATTCATTTCAACATGTCAAACTAGGAATATTATTATATAATTCCTCAAAGTAAAACTAGTTCGATAATTATGAACTTATTGTAGGATGCCTGTTTTGTCTATCATATATTTGGCTTTATTTCTGACTACACAGAGAAAATGTAGCACTTAATGCTATTCTAACTAATGTTATTAATAATTTTGTGGCAGCCTGGATGTTCAGAAGGACTCGTTAGAAGATGTTGCCAAATTCATCTCATCTTTGGCAGACAAGCACATCCTGACTGGACAGAGGTAAATAGCCAAAAGCTATATTTATTGCTATTGATTGCTTTAGCAACATAGCACAAGTAGAAGTGAGGTTGTTGTGGAATGTTCTCCACAGGCACAAAGCCTGTGTTTATATTCCACAACCTCAAAAACACAAGTTTAATATTGCTTTTATACAACATTTCTTTGTCCAGCAAAATTAGTTCATTTATTTTTATGCTCCTCCTTCATATCATTCAGTCAATAGTTGCAGTTGGTGTTCTTGGTTGCTAAGCACAACATACGGTATCTATGTTAAAAAGCTGTATCCATGTACCACATATCGCCTAGTTACCTTACCTACCACTAGAAACAAACTGCATAAATGTTGTATGTCATTGCAATATTTTGTAAAATGTGGTTATTCTACTACAACCTGTTATACATAGGTAAAATGCTATGTGTGTCAATTTCAACAGAAACATATAATCAGAGAACTCTTTCATTTGTACTTTCAATGGAGACAAATTATCAGAGAACCCCTTTTGTGATTCCCTGAACAGACTACCAAGACTTTTGGAGGGAAACACCTGTTGCTCTCACACACTACTAAGACTAAAATCAGTGATGGGGGGGATACAATATAGCTTTGTTTATAAAAGGACAGACATACACTCATAAAACCTAGCATGACTATTTGTAGGCGTCATTAGTTGGACATGCCTCCCCATTCTGTGGATTATTAACACAATTCCTATGGCAACATCATGCCGTCACTCTTCGTAGGTCAAGATGAAAACCACTATTTTTGACTTTGCCTTTAATTGCCGTCTCAGTATAGAAGTCAGGCTGTAACACGATTTTTAGTGAGGCATAGGACCAGTCTCGTCCACATTACTAGGATGCAATATCTGTTATGATTATTATGGTATTTCATCTACCATGCAATTCCTGTGTTTCTTACAATGGCAGCCTGAATTGATGCTTTGTGCCATTTTCCTTTCTCTATAATTCTATTTCATTTCACCTTTTGATGTATAAACTGCTGTGCTATTTCTAAACAGGTTTGAGCTCAATCTCCAGTTTTGGAATGCAGAGGATTATTTTGCAACTGTTCATCTGCCTGAAGCATGTCAATCCATAGAGCACTTGAAGACAGTGGGAGAGGCTCATCTTTCAGAGTATAATCCGAGGTACAAATGTTTCACAGCAATACAGAGTGGAATTACTTTCTTTTTACAAACTATGTTTTACAGTTATTTTGTGCTTTTATTGAGGATATGACCATAGAGAGTATGACAGGAAGACATTGGTGTAGGGCTGGGTATACGACCCTGGACAGACTTGACATGCTGCACAGCAACCCCTTGGGGACATTTCTGTCAAATGAAGAACTCCTCACTCCCTCATCGAGATACATAGATAGATAGATAGATAGATAGATAGATAGATAGATAGATAGATAGATAGATAGATAGATAGATAGATAGATAGATAGATAGATAGATAGATAGATAGAAGATAGATAGATAGATAGATAGATAGATAGATAGATACATGGATAGCCTTTATTGTACCCAAGGGTAAATTTGTTCTCACCACAGTGGTACATCACAGCAGAGCATGTGGCTAGAACAGACATGTCAATTTGAGGACACATTAATCAGTTTTTTCATGGGAAACATGAAGATCCTGGTGCAGCACTCCTCTTTAAATACCCATGGACTGCCTACTGGATTCCAAAATATTTAGTAGGCCTACTTGGTATTGTACGAATAAAAACAAAATGCTGTCATTTTCAAAATGTTCAAATTGTTCAAAGACAACATATCAGCTCTGAGTCAAATTATTGTAATACAAAGTGTCCCAACTTATTTTGGAATTGTGATTATTTTGTGTAAATATTTACTTGTGCTCCCCATATTCATAGGAAATCAGTTGGTGGACTTGATGGCTGTGAGAGTGGCTGCTTAAAAATGTCTGCCATTGTGTGATTATTGATGTAGATATCACCAAACCTTTTTTGATCTGTATTCAATAATGCCATAGAAGAGCACACACCTTTTGGCATTTCTGTTTTGTTGCTTTGTTTGTAACAGTGGGCAAGTAAAGGTAGTGCAAACATTAATGCAACATACATCATACTCGTATACAATACTTATTATTGTAACAGTATCCGCATAACACCTTTACTGTGTTTCAGGACGGATCAGATTCATGAGGGCAGCAACCCATGCGGTATCTCTTACAGACTTGTCATTGGCTCACCACTGAACGCTGGGAACATAAATGATGCCCATGACACCAGGTACTCACAACAAATGAATCTGGTTCCCCGTCTAAATTTGACCTGTGATTTGATATACAGACAGGCTTTATACAGATGTGTTAGGAGATTAGGGATATGTTTGTGTTGAAATTTCCATTTAGAAAAAATGCTTGGGTGAAAAATGGCAGATCTATATTGAATAAGTATGTTGTTTATTGAGCTTTATGAATGACAACTGTAGTCTGGAACATTTGCAGACTTTTTCAGAAATGTTCCTACGGAATTCAGTGTGGATGTTCAGAAAAACATTAGGGCTTGTCGACACGGTCAAGAAGTATTCAAAGTTGTTCTACTTTGCTTTTTTGGGCAATTTTGTTGTCGTCTGTCATTTTGGCAAAGCGGAGTCAAGACAGTAAAATTAAGGGAAATTATTGGTGTCATGACATGTTATTTTTGTGGGGAAAGTTTGGAGACGGTGCCCAGGATCCATATGCGCTTGAGTCAAGCAAACATTACCTTTATTATATATTTCAGCTATGTTACATACTTAGGTATTACATTTGGTCAATTTGCTAACATCCTATATTAACAAACACAAGTGCTAACAAACACCCTTTAAGCATATATAGATAATTCATATGACTACGCTTAAACGGTCTAAAGAACACTAGTTTTTGTCTTCACTGGGCTATAAGTAGAGCTTAGAATAATTCAACAACAAACCAACAACATGTTAAGTATGTGAATGTTTACCGTGTAAGATAACAAACCATATTGGACCGAATTTACAGTAAGACAGGGGTTTTGTTCTAAAAATAGCCATCATCTTCCACAACAATGCCTTAAGACTCAAAAATGGAGAGGTCATGAATTGGTCTTCTGCACATCAAACCTGTAGATTTTATCCCCGTTGTGTTATGAATGCAAATTGCATGTCTATTGTCTATCATCTGTCAATGTCACCACGGTGCTGACGGACAGTGTATGGGGGAAAACAACTTTCAAACAACAACACGTCACTCTGCTTTTATTCGTGGACAGTTTGACAGCTTCAACAAGGAAACTGGTTGTTTTACCTGGCCATCTGACCGCATCAGTTAAAGCATAATTTGCGCCAGAGAGTGGCGCCTGTCTGGTAACCCCTAGTGAGCAAAGAGATGCGGAAAATCTCAGTGCTCTGAGCTCTATGTGTTCATGGGCACTATGCTGTGAAATGTTCTATTTAAATATTAATATATAATCTAGCCAGGCAGCGCCCTCCTAGTGACGCAACACCTTCGGCGTTGCAACTAGTCAGGTCAAGAGCAATGCAAGTACTTTCTGAGTTCCGAAAATACGGGAACTCCTTTCACTTTGTTGAGAAGCAAACAACCATAAGCAAACCAAGGGAGGCAGGTCAACCATAGCGTTTGGGAAATGTTAATTGTTATGGTCTTGGTCAGACCAAGTCTCGAAGACATTTGAACGTCGATGATAATCAGGCTATGTATAATCAGCATTTTTAAATAGTTTTCCTATGTAAAACAACATTTTGTTGTGAAAAATAAACCTGAAAAAGGTGGGTATATTCAGCATCCACTTAGTTTTGGGTCAATAAGGTATTTCCTTCACTTGTTTTGCATGTGTGTGTGTGTGTGTGTGTGTGTGTGTGTGAGAGTGTGTGAGTGTGTGAGTGTGTGTGTGTGTGTGTGTGTGTGTGTGTGTGTGTGTGTGTGTGTGTGTGTGTGTGTGTGTGTGTGTGTGTGTGTGTGTGTGTGTGTGTGTGTGTGTGTGTGTGTGTGTAGCTCTGTATGTAAGGGCGCTGATAGCGATGGCGAGGATGATAGCGATGGCGAGGATGAGGGTGTGGATTTGGAAGAGGTCTTCTCCTACCTGGTGCGTGTGCCTGGCCTGAAGGAGGTGGACATGCAGCTGTCTGCATGTCTCTACGACAGCTGGGAAGCTGTAGAGTCCAGCGTCCTCTCCTTCGTCAATGACCATCCCACTCTACAGAGATTACGGTGAGAGGGGTGTGGATGTGTGTGTCATTACCTGGATAACATTGCTTTGGCTAAATGTGTGTGTGTGTGTGTGTGCATGGGTGCATGTGTGTGTGCACCAGGCACAATTTATGAATATGGCACTGGTCCTTTAGAATGTGGCTAAAACAGGCTTTAATTCTGAAAGAAAGAAAAAAATGTTAAAATCCAAACTATTTAAGTCCAGAGACGGTTTAAATGCATTAGAATAGAGAATCTTTGGTATATATATATCACAAAGTTCTTTGCTGTGCAGCAAACCGGAACAACCTTGGCATATTTTACCTATTTCATATAACAGTTTGTACATCAGTCTTGCTAGGCGTGAGCAACATGATCTCCAAAATTTCCGTGCTCCTGGACACGGAATTATTTTCCGTGATGGACACAAGGAAGTGCTTTCTCTATACTCCCACTGCTCTATGTGGGAGTATAGAGAAAGCACTTCCGTGTGTCACAATCTTGTGTTTTCTTAGGATTTTTCTAATTTCAGCTAGTATTCTTTCATTAATTATATGAATTTGATAGCCTATCAACCAACTGGAAAAGGTATTTCTCAAAATTGTGCCTTTAATGACAGGTTAAGGTTAGGGAATGTTTTGGTCAGGGCACAACTTAAATTGCTATAGCATTATTTTGTTTAGGATTAGTATTTGGTATGTATTTTCTAATGATAAAGTTAACACAGTGCTGTGGGAATATAGAAAGCACTTCCGTGTGTCCATCACGCCAGCCTGATCTCCAAAATTTCCGTGCTCCTGGACACGGATGTTAAAGCGATGGTTCGGAGTAGAATCACCCTAATGCCATTTGAACCGTGACACCCATCCACCTTTACACCCGAAGTGTTTTCTGCCGCAGGCTTACATCAACAGAGTTACCGTGTTATTCGATGTTTATTCCGGATAGCTTGACTCAAGCGCATATGGATCCTGGGCACCGTCTCCAAACTTTCCCCACAAAGATAACATGTCATGACACCAAACTTCTACAGTATAACAAATGTGGTTTGTACTCACAAAAAGATGAATTTGAAACTTTGTACATAGTCCAGGAGTTTATTAGTAACAACACACGAGACGATTAGCTTTTCTGCTGCTAAACATCCATCGACGTCACTTCCTCCAGCTGAGACTGTCCACAGCATGGCATAATATTGCCGGAAGCGATTGCCGACACATAGCCAGATAGCTAAGGACTGGACCATTTTTTGCTGCCATTAAAATACACAAGAATGGAAGAATACACTGCCAGCATGGAACGTGAGGATGACTCTCGCGATTTTGAAGGAAATCCATATTTATTCGAACCCGAATATACGGACGAGGAACTGGCTGAGATGGATAGACGTAGGGCAGCTGGAGGAAGTGACGTCGACGGATGTTTAGCAGCAGAAAAGCTAATCGTCTCGTGTGTTGTTACTAATAAACTCCTGGACTATGTACAAAGTTTCAAATTCATCTTTTTGTGAGTACAAACCACATTTGTTATACTGTAGAAGTTTGGTGTCATGACATGTTATTTTTGTGGGGAAAGTTTGGAGACGGTGCCCAGGATCCATATGCGCTTGAGTCAAGCTATCCGGAATAAACATCGAATAACACGGTAACTCTGTTGATGTAAGCCTGCGGCAGAAAACACTTCGGGTGTAAAGGTGGATGGGTGTCACGGTTCAAATGGCATTAGGGTGATTCTACTCCGAACCATCGCTTTAACATCCGTGTCCAGGAGCACGGAATTTTGGACATCAGGCTGGCGTGAGATAACCCTTGAATTACTGTACACAATTTCCCCTGCAGGTTCAGAGGACACAGCTGTTTCAACACATATTTTATTTTATTTTCTCTTTTCATAATTAATATGAATTGTGCTGGTTCATAAAACATATTGGGGTCATTCCACGCCAAATCTCCGAATCATCCCGCACGACCATCTCAGATTTGGCAGAAAAAATTCAAGGAGGTTCACAAACGTCCCAATAGGAAAAGTGCAAAATTATAGCTCTCAATTCCTCATAGTTTTGTCATTAAAAATGTTTTTGTCAGGTACCCCCCTGACTCGTTTGGAACAGACTTGTCAGAGAGCCCACTTTCAGATTGCCGTATCTAAAAAACTGCTATAAGTAGGTCCGTACAAATTTCAAGGGGTAACATTTGGAACATGTACTTGTGAAATGTGGATTTTCACACATCCTCTTGTCATTTACCACCGTTTTCTGGGGGCTTAAAGTTGCTTGAAAAATTATCACCTTAGAATTTGTGGGCATCTTTGAAGGACCGTGGTAAGCGCAGTTTTAAAGACAGAAGTTTGATATGGACAATGTATGTTCCCAACCATTCTGTGCATGTTGTGTTGAAAGACTGATCTTCTGCGATTAACAGTTTAGAAGATATGAAGTCTTTAAAATGGAAAAACTGAAACTTGGTGCCATCTTTGCCATGTTATTAAAAAAAAATGTCACGACTCACCACCATATTATCAACAGTTTTGGAAAGATTAGATGTCTGTTCTTAACATATCCAAAAACTGTGATGGTATTCTGCCTCATTTGGTCACAATGATTTTTCAAAAACCCACTGTTGTGTGACTTCCACAGCTCATATGAAAAATTGATATTAGTGGCATCTTCGCCATGTTATACAAAAGGAATGACAGAACTCACCACTATGACATTTACAGTTTTAGAAAGACTCAATGTCTGTTTTTAACATATCCAAAAACTGGGGTGGTGCTCTGTCTCATTTTTTAAGAATGGACTTGTAAAAACGGCTGTGTGACATCTGCAGCTTGCTGCTCTATTGAGGTGGGGCCCCTGCTCTGATCTTTGCAGGCTACATGGGGGCCCTATCTACCAGTATTTGCCATGAGGCCCTATGTGCAATTGTTCCGCCACTGTGAATGACTTGAGCAATTTGAGTCAGACATTTTTGATACAAGATATTTGACTTGAGCATTTTCGACACACTCAATACAATACGGCAAAAAAGTAAAAGTGGCTGTTGAGTTTTTTTTCCCAGCTTTTTCTGTAACTACATTTCAGTAAATCAAAGGTTATAGACGTGTGTAAACTTCATCTTTAGGCACTGAAAACCAAATACCGGAATAAAGTGATGAAATGTTGAATCACTGAAACATCCCCGTAGATCTTGAAACAAGTACATGCTGACTATCACCACATCTCAATGCTTTTTATTACAATTCATTAAAATCTTTAATAATTTGTTTACCAACTTTAATGCAGTTCTGAGGGCTGCTGTGGATTATTTTGAATTGTTTATGAGATATTACTTTTTATCTTTCTACATTTGATTTGTGTTTCACTCCATGTCTACACTGTGTGCAGAATTATTAGGCAAACATGTTTTTTTGACCATTTTGTCTTTTTTATGCATATTTTCCAACAGCAATCTATATGAACATGAAATCCTATTTGATTTAAGCATTCCAGGTCATGTATATTTGTATAATAAGATGGGGGTGTGGTCGAAGGTGCCCAACACCTTATATCAGGTGTGCATAATTATTAGGCAACTCTGTTTTCTTCTGGGAAAATGGGCCACAAAATAGATCTAACAAACTCTGAAATGTCTATAAACAATTTTGAAGTGTTCTAGAGGGATGTGGCTGTCTTGAAATTTGCAAGATGTTGGTCACGTTCGCACAGAACTATCAGATGCACCGTTACAAAGTCATCAGTCTCTTAAGAAATGTCACTGCCAAACATTGAGAAGAATTTAACGTGAAACTACAAAAAAAATATTACCCTGCAGTGCTATCATATTCCAGAACAGAAACCAACACAGAGTGTCCAGAAAAACAGGGTATTGAGCGCTCAGAGACATGGCCAAGGTAAGAAGGGATGACACCAGACAACCATTCAACAAGTTAATTAAGTCAAAACGGGGGCAAAAATGACTGGGGACAAAATTTTCAAAGGTTTTATGGACTTGGGAAAGTGACTCTTGACAGACAGGGTGGATGAACCATGGCTGGATCTTTTAGAGGGAGAAAATTGCATCTTTTACGAAGACAATGGTATTTATGCAGTAATCTGCTGGTATTTGAGTGGAACTCAGCAACTGATCTGAGTGTGCACATTACTGATCTAGCCATAGGCTCATCAACCTGGTCCATTAACAGTCACTTTCACTAGTTCATAAAACCATTGAAAAAACTGTCTAAAGACATTTCTTGACCCAGTCTTGACTTAAGTTACTTGTTGAGTGGTCTTCAGGTTTCAGCCTGTTTTACCTTGGCCATGTCTCTGAGTGCTGAATACAATGTTCTTGTGGACAGTCAATGTAGGTTTCAGGTCTGGAATATACCAGCACTGCAGGGTAATAGTTTTGTGGTAGTTTCATCTTCAATTCTTCTCAATCTGGCAGTTACTTTGTGAGCACATGTCATGTGACACTGATGGCTTGTAATGGTGCATTAGATGGATGTGACCAATATTTCAAGACAGCCACACCCCTCTAGAAGACTTCAAAATTGTTTATAGTCTTTACAGAGTTTGTTAGATCTCTTTTGTGGCTCATTTTCCCAGAGTAAAACAAAGTTGCCTAATAATTATGCACACTAATTTTGCCCTGATATAGGGTATTGGGCTCCTTCGATCACACTGTCTCTTATTATACCAATATGCATGACCTGGAATGCTTAAATCCAATAGGTGCTCATGTCCATAAAGGGTGGTGGCGGACAATATACATAAAATGGAAAATATTGTCAAAAAACTTGTTTGCCTAATAATTCTGCACACAGTGTATATGTATGTCCATTTGTGCACACTCATCAGGGTTAATGTAGAACATTAAACATTAATACATAAGTTGCTCAACTCTGTGGCAGAGTTAACCCTTGACGAGCATTCAGTCAGTATTGCAGTGGTCTAGCACCATGCTCAGGGTAGCTCAGTCATGGTGATTGGAGGGGCAGGACAGCTGTTTAGTCAGGTTACCTCCTTACGAACAGTCTCCTCCTTTTGTATCATCACTGTTTTTTTTCTCTTCTCCATAATAAAAGTGTCCCACCCCCCAAAAAAAACCATGACAAAGGTGACCTGTTCATAGAACTTGGCCCCGCCCCAGTCCTAACCATGACCGAGGAACCTAGCGCATTGTATTGGTTTATGGCAAAGGTCTAAGTGTTGAAGCATTAGACATGCACCTCTACTAACAGAGCAAAGTTGCAGAAGTGATGGAAAATTTGAAATGTATCAAAGTAAAGTATCAAAATATATTTCCAGCTAATAGATATTTGTTTATAAAATCATATGCTGAAATAAAGTTTGGCAAACATCCTGTATCAAGACTGTGTGTTAACAATGCTACTTTACAAGTCAGAATGATTCAATTAATTTATCACTTCTGCAATTCAAGACTTACTTTACGGTGCAATAGCAAAATGTTAACTCCTACAGTGTTGAGGTTTAAACACATGGCCATAACCTTTAATTCACGAACATTTAGTTACCAAAAATGTAGTTACCTAAAAGCTAAAAGAAAAAGAAAAATAATAATGGTATATAAATCACTCAACTGTTTCTTATTGTGTGCTTCAAAATACTCAAGTCACATTTCTTGTATCAAAAATGTCCAAGTCAAACTGCCTGTCATTCACAGTGTCAGCCCAAATAGATTGGCACCCAAAAGTCTGCAAAGGTCATGATTATGGCCCCTACCACAAATTCAGGAGGGCCCTGGACAAATGCCCTGCTTGTCCCCCTATAGCTCCGCCCCTGGTAATTCATGTGACTTGGGCATATTCACAGGAGCTACTGATGTAACAGCAAAGGGGTTTTTCAAGAGTCATTACAAGACATTGATGCAGAACACCATCCCAGTTTTTGGATATGTTACAAACAGACATCCTATCTTTCCAAAACTGTTCAGTTCATTGTGGTGATTGCTGTCATTGTTTTGGTATAGCATGGCAAAGTTGCCCCCAATATCAGGTTTTCATAGGAGCAGTGGAAGTCACACAACAGTGGGTTTTTAAAAAATCATTGTGACCAAATGAGGCGGAATACCATCACAGTTTTTGGATATGTTAAGAACAGACATCTAATCTTTCCAAAACTGTTGATAATATGGTGGTGAGTCGTGACATTTTTTTTTAATAACGTGGCAAAGATGGCACCAAGTTTCAGTTTTTCCAGTTTAAAGACTTCATATCTTCTAAACTGTTAATCACAGAAGATCAGTCTTCCAACACAACATGCACAGAATGGTTGGGAACATACATTGTCCATATCAAACTTCTGTCTTTACAACTGCACTTACCACTGTCCTTCAAAGATGCCCACAAATTCAAAGGTGAGAATTTTTCAAGCAACTTTAAGCCCCCAGAAAACGGTGGTAAATGACAAGAGGATGTGTGAAAATCCACATTTCACAAGTACATGTTCCAAATGTTACCCCTTGAAATTCATAAGGACCTACTTACAGTAGTTTTTTAGATACAACACTCTGAAAGTGGGCTCTCTGAGAAGTCTGTTCCAAACGAGTCAGGGGGGTACCTGACAAAAACATTTTTAATGACAAAACTATGAGGAGTTGAGAGCTATAATTTTGCACTTTTCCTATTGGGACGTTTGTGAACCTCCTTGATTTTTTTCTGCCAAATCTGAGATGGTCGTGCGGGATGATTCGGAGATTTGGCGTGGAATGACCCATTGGTATTCATTGTGCTCCAAATTATACATATTATCACCTGGAAAGATTAGGTCTATTTTCAGTCAAGGCTAGATGTTCGAGAATAAGATCAAAGTTACTCTCAGTTACACTTGTTCGCCAAAAAACAGATTGACTACAAAGACGTTTTGAAACTTTAGACAAGTGAAATGGTCAGATCCAGAACTAAAACTAATCTTGAATAGTAACATAGCACAAACAAGATCCAATAGGAACCAGCAGATGCTAAATACAACAATGTTTAAAGGAGGGGGAAACCGGTGAGGTATGAGGGAAGTTGCCAGAAAATGGTTGAATTGCACATAGAGACATTTTCACAGTGCAGCCCAGTCCCTTAAAACATTTTTTATAATGAGCATGGAATAAACAAAGGATAATTGCAAATAGATTTTGCCACATTGAAAATTGGTCAAGTGGTTGAATTTTACCAAGTGATAATGTAAGACTCTTTTGCTTTTTCTATCAATGACTCATTGGAAGTGGTTGAATATTTCTCAAAGAAGCAAGTAAAATCTGCAATTTAAAGTAACATTTGTCTGCATTCAAGCCTGGTAACATTTGAAACATTGTTTTGTTGTTGACATATTGTGTTCTCATAGCAGGCCTACCTGAGTATTCACCATCCGTATATTCACCACCCGTTTAGTGAGGTAGTCTGTTAACAAACCATGTCCCACCTCATAAGCAGTTTACTTCATTTAGGCGTCATTTAGGCATTTGATTACCTTTAATTTGAGCAAGTAAGCTCACTAAACATGTGAGTTAAATGTATTGACCATTCTAGGTAAGGTTTAATTGTTGTGTTGCTCTGTTCTTTTGACTAGGTTGGTCTTTACAGATGGTGAATGTTTGGATGATTTCATGGATTTGGACCAATCAATGAAACCAATAGAAATAAACCGATCAGATTGCACTGTGATCATCCAAGGGTGAGTATAGCACTTTTCATCCCAGAATACTACATACTGTGTTTTAGTGGGGCACACACCGCTCACTGCACACAACAAAAGTGCATTTATGCCTCACTGTTGTAAGGGGGCAGCCCCAAACGGCACCCCAAGGGAGCAGTACCATGCCCAGGGTACCTCAGTCATGGAGGAGGATGGGGGACAGTAGAGTACCATGCTCAGGGTACCTCAGTCATGGAGGAGGATGGGGGACAGCACTGGTTAATTACTCCCCTGTCAACCTGGCAGGTCGGGAGCCGAACCGGCAACCTTTTGGCTACAAGTCTGACGCCCTAACCGCTTACCCATAACTGCTAAATAGAGAGTACAGAGTAGTACATACACGTGTACTGTGAAATCTCAGAATATTATTTTTCTTACTCTGTACATACAAATACACTATAACAAACATTTTATTCTGACACAAAAACACCCAGCACAAAGCTACAGTGTGTTCCCTATTCTATTGTACTGCTATTTGTTTTGGAAGTGACGTGTATGAGTTTTCTTTCACTTTGTGCTTTAAGGTTTGAGGAGTTTGGATCAAACTATACCTACATATACCGGAAGAACTTCTTCGGTCATGAGTTTCATAGTGATGATTTCAGTAGTGATGATGACTCCCATCCTGAACACGACTGTTGACTAGCTGGTGGCGGACTGAGCAGGGGCGCCGCCAGAAATTTTGGGCCCCATGAAAGAGTCGAACTTTGGACCCCCTCAAGGGCCCCTGTCAGTGTTGTTTGTGCTTGGGCCCTTCGAATCTGTAACCCCCCAGCGGCACCCATGAGGAACACCTCACTGATGCCATAGACCCGGGATGGGAGTGAGGCTTAGGGGGGTGAGCGTAACTGGAGTGTTGACTTGTCATAATTGGAGCGTTGACTGGTCGGTGGTAGCCTGGTTGTCATAGACGGTGCGTTTGTGTACAAAAAAGCTCTCCACCAGGGGGCTCCAGAGCTACACACACGCACCGTCAGCGAGAGCCAGGTGGCGGGTTCGAACCCCAAGTGGCAAACTATAGTGCAGGATCAGAGATGAGATTGAAAATGATTGTCCAGATTTGAGTCCTTTGTTCAGACCACGATGAAACTTCTTCTATGATGATTGACATTTAATGAAACTGTTTCTACTAATTTCGGTAGGAACAAAACACCAAGAGCCTATGTTGAGTACAAACACTGTATGTCTTCTGAAGGCCTAAACAGAGCACAGCAAAATACTGCAATAAAATAGTGATCTCCTGTGGAGATGTGGGGTCAAACATGAACATTTTGCTGTAGACTACACCTATTAGTGTACAAACCTGAAAAATATAAGCCTTCTGTATTGTACTGTTACGCTATGGCCTTGATAACTTTGCAGGAAAACAATGACTGAACAAAAACAACACCTCCTTCCCCCCTCACAAAACTCAGACATTTTTAACTGGTTCAGGATTTAGGATTTGAGCCTGTGTCCACTGTGTATTTTCTACATCATTCCACTAATACTGTAGATGCTTTTCCATACATTGTTTTAGTACATTAAATGTAAACTTACTTTAAAAGTTTGATTTAATTGACATTTTCACTGCATTTTGTTTTTGTAAAAAAATAAAAAAATAAAAGGCAATCAAAATCCTGTTGTGGTTTCCTAAATGTTTTATTATTTTCAAAACGATGTACACACGCACACGCACACGCACACACACACACACACACACACACACACACACACACACACACACACACACACGCACACACACACACACACACACACACACACACACACACACAGTGCTCAGATGCAAAACCCTCGAGTTCATTTTTTATGGAAACAGGCTTTATTTCTATAAATTCTGTGAAATTCAAAAATCAGGTCATCGAATTTTGTTTGGGCTTTTCTTGATGTACTTGATAACATTTTAATTGTGATTACTTGGTGTAAATGCTATTCAAAAATGTTGGTTTTAAGGATTTTTGTGATGCTTGTAGGGGGTGTTGCAGCTGCACTCTTATAGGCTACTGTACATACAGCCACGGGAAAAAGTTAAGGGACCTCTTACTCTTCATCCCATTTATAGACGTTTTCAAACGGGACTCGGACCTGGAGATTGGGCTGGCCATGACAGGGTCTGGTGGTCCTCCATCCTCACACAAGCTGCGTAGCTTAATCAATCAAGATGTGGATGGAGGACCACTAGATCAAAACCCTGTCATGGTCAGCCCAAACCCCAGGCCTGAGCCCAACACCCTGTCATGGTCAGCCCAAACCCCAGGCCTGAGCCCCAAACTCTGTCATGGCCAACCCAAACCCCAGGCCTGAGCCCCAAACCCTGTCATGGTCAGCCCAAACCCCTGTCATGGTCAGCCCAATACCCAGTCATGGTCAGCCCAAACCCCAGGCCTGAGCCCCATTGAAAACCTCCGAAATGTCATCAAGAGGAAGCTGGATGCTCAAGCCATCACCCTGGTCTGATGACAGGCATGCTGCCCAAAACGTCACAATCAAATAAGAGAAACAGGAACTTTGTCGCGGACTTTACTTTCAGTTTCCATGTGATTTTGCTAATCCTGCACCCAATCTTTTTTTAGATGGATGAGCAAGGGTTTTTTGTGTGTTTTTACAAGCCATCACCCCAGATCACTCTCTGTCATTCTCCCACGGCTTTCACCCCAATCACTTCCCCATTCACTTTATGCTTCCCAATTTCTTAAATTTTAACTCTCGCTGGTTGCTGCTGCTGCCAAGGTGGTCATCAGTATGCACAACAGAGGGCATGGCGTTTGGAATACAGCATAAAGTTTCATTCTTGCCCTCGAGTAACTGGTTGGGACTGGATGGATTATAGGATTTCTGCGCAGCATTGAATTACTTTCACTTTATCCCCACTAAAAAAATTGTCTAGGAACTATTGTAGCATAGTGGCAAACTAAACAAATCAGAGCAAGATGCGCTCATGAAAAGTCCTAGTGAAAGTAGACCGTACATGCACGGGGAGCAAAGGTAACCTGTACCAGCTTTATAATAGAAGTGTGTTGTGCACTTAACTACATATACAGTGTAAGAGAGAGAGAGGACCATTGGATTAATGTCATGCAGGTCTCGATTTTGCCTCCAGTGGCGTAATTGTTCATTTCGGTTATTTCTTTGAAAAAGCATTTTTTTTTTTAACATCCAGACCGAATTGAACCCTCTGGCGGGCCGGATGCTCCGAGGCCCCTACCGTAGAGGATTTCAGTACTCAAATGGGGTAACGAGGTAGCGACTGTAATGTTAGTTCAGTAACTGCAATGACGTTACTGAAATTTGAGTTGTAATGCGTTACGTTCCTACGTTCCTGCCAGAAGTCATGAAATTAGTGAGGTAGGCTATTACTTTGTAACTCGTTACCACCAACACTGTAAATGTATATATATTAATAATTATAATCACAACAACAATTATAATAGTACTAGTAATGCTGAATAAATAGTGGATGAATAGTAATAAATGTAAATCTATGTAGTGTGTGTAATGGGGGCAGGTGTTTATTTGCTGGTCCAGAACTGCTTGTTGTAATGGGGGCAGGTGTTTATTTGCTGGTCCAGAACTGCTTGTTGTAATGGGGGCAGGTGTTTATTTGCTGGTCCAGAACTGCTTGTTGTAATGGGGGCAGGTGTTTATTTGCTGGTGGTCCAGAACTGCTTGTTGGCCTGCAGGTTCTGCAGCATGGTGCTGCTGAGTGCAGAGCCGGAGTACTTATTCCACAAGCTGAACAGCGGCTCCACCACGAACGAGATGAACGCTGGAGAACACGCACGCACACAAACACGAACACACACACACAAGAAATAATGCATTTATAATAATGAATTTTTAATAATGAAAATTTTCTAACCAAGTTGAATCCACACACACACAAACACACACACACACACACAAACACACACACACACACACACACACACACACACACACACACACACACACACACACACACACACAAACACACAGGAATAATAATGCATAAATAATTAATTTAAAAAACATGTGTTTTTGTGAGGTGAAACCTAGAACACACACAGACACACACACAGAGATGATACAAAAATAAAAACTTTGAATAAATATTTTTTTACGATGTGAAATTTAAACCACACACATGCACATACAGAGTTAAATAATGGGGTGTGAATATATCTGGAAGACAAGGTTTACAGCACGCTCTAAAAACTCATCCTGGTGACACTGAGCATAAGGTTGGGGCTATACTAGGTCTGGTAGCCTGATTATCATCGACTTTCAAATCTCTTCCAGACTTGGGCTGCGTCTCAAATGAAACACTTTTGTCAGTGCACTGACAGTCAGTGCACACAGTGCACGGAGGTCTTTAGTGTATAGTGTTGTAGAAAAAATGGAGCACTATGCACTGTGCCCTCGCTGGAAGTGACGGCTGAGCATGACATGAGCTCGCCAAAATATGAGTTGGTTACTGTTTACAATGCACAGCGTCTGGTACACATGCAATACTTTGGTTGGCATGAAAAGGTTGGTGTCCCATCAACATAACTTACAGAATTAGGAGACTGTTGACCAAACTCGTCTACTGAACTGAATGCCACATTTCCTCTGTGTCATTGTCAACATGGCCGCCGTTTAGTGCGTGCAGTGTCCATCATTCAAGCACTGCATTTTTTCCGCCATTGTTAGGGGATCATCCTGGCACTTTCAGTGCACTGGCTCAACTGAAATTTTCAGCGTGAGCGCCCTAGGCACTGAAAAACAGTGCCCGAAGTGCACAAGTGCGGCATTTGAGACATAGCCTTGGTCTGACCAAGAGCATAATAATTAACGTTTCCCAAATGGCATGGTTGACCCGTATCCCTAGGTTTGCTACTGGTTGACTGGTGTCAGACAAAGAGGGTGGAGTTACCGATTTTTCTGGAGATCAGAAATGATATTTGCATTGCTCTTGGCCTGACTAGAAGCAACGCTGAAGGTGTTACGTCACTAGGAGGGCGTGGCCTGGCTCTAAGTCTGGGCCCTGTGTAAGCTGTGTCTGGGCCTCATGTCAGATGCGTCTGGGCCACATGTCAGCCGAGTCTGGGCCTTATGTGAGCCGTGTTTGGGCCCTGTGTGTCCTTTGGGCCGCCAACTGAATCGGCCTGGTATACTGTAAGGGTACATGACTGGGTGTTGGGCATCTTACTGGAGCAGGATAGGGAGGATAGGGAGAATTGGGCTGATTATTGGAAGGGAAAGTGAAGAACAGCGATCCTAGCGGTTACGTTCCAAACACCAGGGCAATCCTATTGAAACTCCCATAGACGAGTTTTTCCAAAATATCCCACAAATATATGACTAGGAACTATAACACCAGACACATTTTTCAGCGTAAACAATTGGATGAACTACTACCTGTGAAAATCTTAAGTCATTTTTTGCCCTTTTAAGAAAAATAGAAATTGTGCCAATCTGGTCGGAAACGGACTACAGCTCCCAGCATGCTGTACTTTCGCGCCTCGTTGACAACACAGAGAAACAAATGAACGCGAATGAACGCAAGTTCTTCGCATATCTTCACATTCTTGTAATCCTGTGAGTTCCACATTGTCTTCTTATTAAACATATATACACACGATTATTTTGGTTTGGTTTTAACTTCTCTAGTAGATATGATGGCTTCTGTGGTGACGAGTAACCACCTCTCTGGCTCATGTTTGGCTATGCTAATTTGGCTATGCTAATTACATGGAGTAAACACGTCACACTTACCAGTCAGTGTAGTTCTGTACTAGCTTTTTAAAGAATATTAAATTCAGTTCAGATCAGTGAAAAAACGTTTTAAAACATTTTACCACCCGATTCGATAAAACGGTCCAACATGCATATTATATGACTGTCACTACTTCTACTTCGTCGTCAGGGCCGAGATGTAATTTTACAAAGAAAAAACCCATTCATTTGTTGCAGAGGCTTGGAACGTTGCCAGCAGGGGGCGATGAGATTACTTTCCCTCCCAATAGTGACTTTGTAGTCATTTCTCCCACTGAAATCCATTAACGAACTACAAAAATGGCCGCTACCTGACTGGGTGGTTGCCATGGTGTTACTGCAGCAGGATAGGGAGAGTTGGGCCGTGTCGGCATGTTGGCCGCGTCTGGGCCTCATGTGGGCTACTGATACCCATTTCTCCCACTGAAACCCATTATAATGGCGCATTCCAGTCCCAAATCATCCTAGTAGGAGATCGCACTTATCCTACCCGGATATTTCAGCTGCCGTTCCTGACAGTTGAAGTGGAAGTTCCACAACCATGGCAACCACCGCGGTTTAGCTGGCTTTAGCAAGGTGTTTTGATACGAGCCAAATGAGCCATAATAACTATTACTCTGCCATATGTTACATTTATGTTGACACAATATCATGTAATAAGACAAAGATTATGTTTAGTTAAAATGGCTGTGTTTGGAACAGCTGCACAAAAGAGAAATTGAGTTTCACTATTTATTGATTTTTTAAATAACGGCTCCATGGGGGCCGCCATTATCATCCGATCTGTTGAGGTGGGAGTAGTGCGGGTGCCCCCGACTTCGCTAGTTGGAGCTCCCACTTCGACACTCGACATTTTTCGTAGTAGGCGGTTGGATAAGTGCGATCTCCTACTAGGATGGTTTGGGACTGGAATGCGCCATAAACAGGGCTTTGAAACGTTATTTTTTTCCAGACGTTCTGTTCCGAACAGAAATGGAATTATAACGTTTCCGGTTATGAGTTCCACCAATAAATTGACGTTCCCGAACCGGTTAGAACAAAAAAATATTGTTCCCGGAACGGTTAATTTCGTTCCTGTCAGCTGATTACTCCCCATAGGCCTAACTGACGGTAATTAACCAAGAAAGACGGAAGTGCAAATGAGTCAGCCTACTTCCAAACTGTTTATTCAAGCGGATGAAAAGAATATCCTCCAGAATTTTGTCGTTCAGGGACGACCTAAGCGGAGAATAAACCTCAATGATGAAAATGCGTGCTCCACGCTGACTTGGGTCACGGGGAGCGCTATGATGGACATTGTGAGTTTGTGCATATTTGAAGCGGCCATGGATGCCCAATAATGTTGAACATTCTCGGTGCGCTTTACACACGCTTCTCTGAAATATCTTACAGTGATACAATGGAAACTCTGCCCTTTTGTATGACAGTGGTTTCTCTTATTTAAGATGTGGAGTGGAGACTTTGTAGTCCACAGCTCTCTCTCCATTCAGTCAGAGAATGTCACAGGAAAATAATTACTTTTTTTTTAGTTTGAGTAACGGCAGTGGTGGACGAAGTACACCAGTTATGTACTTGAGTAAAAGTACAGTTACCTTGCATTGGAAGTAAAAGTGAAAGTATTCACCTCACTTTCTTACTTGAGTAGAAGTACAAAAGTATCTGCCGTCAAAAATACTTAAGTACTAAAAGTAAAAAGTAAAAACTTTAAAATGAAGCCTTTGGTGCAATTTTAATATTTAAGCGTTGTAGGCCTAGTTTGGTCATATCTAATTAAATATCCTCTGATTTGCATAGGCTATACCAACATGTTAGAACTAGGCCATAACAGGCCTCAGAAACACTGTGGAGTAAGTCCATGGATGTTATAGCATCAGAAGTTCATTTTCACCTCTCTAAACATTTAATACTACCTAACCCTAACATGCCCAAAATAACACATGAAAGGGCCATTAGTATTAAGAATGATTAGGCTGAAATTTATTATATGCCTTAGAACAACTACTACAATACCCCCCAGCCGTAGGCCTACAGTCCAGTAGGCCTACTTATATGTGACAGCAAGGAGTTAGAGTAGTAGCCTATAAAGTAGGCCTACTTTATGTTTTATTTTTGTTATAAATGTGTTTTTTGTAGACCTCTTCTTCTTCTTCTTCTTCTTCTTCTTCTTATTATTATTATTATTATTATTATTATTATTATTATGTAGTGTTTGGTTATGTTAAGGTTGGCTTAGGCCTATGTATGGACAAACAGACTTCTTGCGATTCTAAGCTACCTTTAAAGATAGGAACATCTTCATATACTTGTAATGGTCTCTATTTGCTAGATGCCAATGATTTGCAATAGCCTACTTGATACAACTTAATTGGAACACTTATCTGTCTGATCATGAAACATCCTTTTGTGACTGTGCACATCACTGGGCCAATATTTAGCCAAAGTCCACTTTTTTTCCTCTTTTTGTTTTAACTTAGTTACTGTTGTTTTTTTTACCTCACTTTGGTGGTATTGCCAGTGCTTTTCATATCCACTGTAGCCTACTGACCTGACTTAAAGGAAAGGATACATGTTGCAAGGATACATGTTGCATGTAGCCTCACTTTGCAACATATGGTGGGCATGGCAATCCTCATGTAAAGATACAAACTCTTCACACAAGCCTCTTTTCCATAAAGCTGAAGCAAATCTTTTTTTTTGGTGACAGGGGAGTCTATTAGACAAGTAATTGATATCCCCAACTACTTCAGAAAATACTGCAATGGATTGAGGGGAAAGAATGCTAGTATCTATCACGGAGTTGTGCGCCTGGATGGAAGCAGCATAGGAATCCTGCCTACTTGACCCAAGAAACCAACACGCTACAAAAGCGGCAATTATGTGACTCTATTGTAAGCCATAACACAGATATAGCACAGTAAGTCAAATAAGCAGTAGGACCCTAGTATCAATTCGCTGATTATTCAGTTCAAATGCGAAGCCTATCTGACAAATTTCATCTTGTCAGGCGAGTGCAGCCTGCGAGCTAAACCTCTCCCCCCTCACACAACGAATACGACGTGCAGATTAATACACTCTAACAACATTATTGTCGCCTGCTTTATTGTTTTGCTGTGCTTTCCGCATGTTACTAGAAAGTACCGTTTCTCCTTATTTCAATTCGTCTCGCAAGTCGCAACAGTGGACACATCAGCGGTCTTGCTCTGCTCGCTCGCTTTCCTTAACACTAATTCTGTACAGTAGAGCGTGTTGTCACGTGACACATTACAACCAATCACAATGGCGAATCTCTGAGTCTGCCAATCGGATTCAGTTTCACTCTCTTCACACAAGAAATCTCAGATTTCATTTGACCAGGGCAAGAAAAATGAATTAATTCACCTGGCGTGTATCATAAAAAAGGAACGAGTAAGGAACGACTGTTTCTGTAAATGTAACGAAGTGAAAGTACTAAATTTCGCTTTGAAATGTAGTGAAGTAAAAGTATAAAGTCTTACCAAATGAAAATACTTGAGTAAAGTATGAAAGTATGAAAATGTTACTTAAGTACAGTAACGAATTACATTTACTTCGTTACTGTCCACCACTGAGTAACGGTATTAACCGGTATTAACCGGTTACCATTATTTTTAAATAAGTGTTTCCGTTCCAGAACATAAAAAATAATAACGGTTCCGGTTTCGTTTCTGTTCCCTGTAAAATACAAAAAGTTCCTGGTTTTCGTTTTCGTTCCTTGAACCGGTTCAAAGCCCTGGGCATAAGACGTGGCCATTGGACTACAATAATGGCCTTTTCAGGTAGCCTAGTGTGTAGTCTTTTCTCCCATTGGAACCCATTACAAGACCTGGCTATTGAACTACAAAAATGGCCGGTACCTGACTGGGTGTTGGCCATGTTGGTGGAGTGTCTGTCCCACAGCGGGGAGATTTCTTGGTGTTGCCCACGCTCCATGTCACCTGAACACACACACACACACACATTTGAAATTCTATTCCAGAGGTGTGAAACTCTACTTAACTGTTTAAATACATTGACTCAGTTTTAATTGACAAAATATTCCATGGCCTGGCCCCTCCTCCTCTACAGACATTTAGCACAAAAAGCACAAACAGGGCTACCAGAGCCAGTTACAGGGGTGACTGCTCTGTCCCATTTAGAAAGAGCGCCTTTAGTCAGATTTAATTCTCATACAGAGCTTCCCTCACCTGCAACGATGTGGAATTGTCCCTGCACAATTAGAGAGTCCTCAACATTTAGTAACACTTAAAAGCATGGCTACTTGCAGGGCCGTAACCAGACATGTTCAAATATCGAGGTCAAATACTGCGCGCTGTGCCACATACTGTACATTAAGAATGCTTCAAAACACTTCAGTCAAACTCTTAAGTTAGTTTTCATTAACCCATTGATGCCTGATGTTGTGTTGGCCCTGGCGCCTGGAGCTGCATTACGCAACATTCAGGCTCATGAGATTTGAGACAACTTCCTAAAAAAAAGTTTGAGATGAATGAACACATTCTAATGAGAGATGAGGGTCTCAGCGTTTAAATGCAACTTAGTGCATAGTTTTATATAGAGATATTTAGGTTTTTATAGGCTGAGGGCAGCTTTTCTTAGAAAGGGCTCAGACATTCAGCACCCTTTTTTGCAGGTGCCTTAGGTGTCAATGGGTTAACCACTTGGGGTTAAATAGGCATGGCGTATACCAACTGAATGTATCATTGTTGATCATACCCCAGGTCAAAAAAATGTGTACTTAAGTGTACTTTAAATATATTTAATTTTCTGAAAGTATATTTTAAGTACACTCTATTTATCAAGTACAGTACTTAAGTATGGTATTTAAAAATATACTTATAGTTTAGTGTATTTTAAATATATTTTAAAATAATTTGTATTATTAAAGTTATGTACTTAAATATAGTTTTATAAAATATACTGTTAGTGTATTGTATTTTAAATGTATTTTAAGTATATTTGTATTTTAAAAGTAATGTGCTAAGTGTAGTATTGTCAAATATACTATTAGTGTATTATATTTTAAGTGTATTTCAAGTATATTTGTATTTTAAAAGTAATGTGCTAAAGTGTAGCATTATAAAGTATACTATTAGTGTATTACACTTTAAGTGTATTTTAAGTATCTTTGTATTTTAAAAGTTATATACTTAAGTGTAGTATTATAAAATACACTATTAGTGTATTGTATTTAAATGTATTGTAAGTACATTTGTATTTTAAAAGTAATGTGCTAAAGTGTAGTATTGTCAAATATACTATTAGTATATTGTATTTTAAGTCTATTTTAAGTACATTTGTATTTTAAAAGTAATGTGCTAAAGTGTAGCATTATACAGTGTACTATTAGTGTATTATATGTTAAGTGTATTTTAAGTATCTTTGTATTTTAAAAGTTATGTACTTAAGTGTAGTACTATAAAATACACTATTAGTGTATTGTATTTAAATGTATTGTAAGTACATTTGTATTTTAAAAGTAATGTGCTAAAGTGTAGTATTGTCAAATATGCTATTAGTATATTGTATTTTAAGTCTAACTTAAGTACATTTGTATTTTAAAAGTAATGTGCTAAAGTGTAGCATTATAAAGTATACTATTAGTGTATTATATGTTAAGTGTATTTTAAGTATCTTTGTATTTTAAAAGTGATGTACTTAAGTGTAGTATTATAAAATACACTATTAGTGTATTGTATTTAAATGTATTGTAAGTACATTTGTATTTTTAAAGTAATGTGCTTAAGTGTGGTACTGTTAAATATACTATTAGTATATTCAATTTTAAGTCTATTTTAAGTATATTTGTATTTTAAAAGTAATGTGTTAAAGTATAGTATTATAAAATACACTATTAGTGTATTGTATTTAAGTGTATTTTAATTGTATTTGTATTTTGAAAGTAATGTGCTAAAGTGTGGTATTAGAAAATATACTATTAGTGTATTGCATTTTAAGTGTATTTTAAGTTTATTTGTATTTCTAAAGTAATGTGCTAAAGTGTGGTATTAAAAAATATACTATTAGTGTATTGTAATTTAAGTGTAGTTTAAGTGTATTTGTATTTTTAAAGTAATGTGCTAAAGTTTGGTATTAGAAAGAATATTTGAAACGTACTTTAAGTTAAGTATGATTTTAGTATATTAAGTACACTTGTACAAAGTTTGATTTTAGTACCAAAAAGTCAACTTAAAATGTGTTAAAGCTCTACTTAATTATATTTCAAGTGTATTTAAGTATACTATAAGTTGTCCCAAAATAACACAACTTAAGTATGTACTTCTGCAGCATGCTATAAAGTGCTTTCTTATGACCTTGAAATAGATTTGTAGCATACTTCAAATAGTTACACTTAACCACATGTTAAAGTACACATCTTTTAAAGTGAATTAGTAAGTATATTTAAAATGTACTTACAGTTAAGTATGATTTTAGTATATTAAGTACACTTCTGCAAAGATTGATTTTAGTACCAAAAAGTCAGCTTAAAATGTGTTAAAGCTCTACTTAATCATACTTCAAGTGTATTTAAGTATACTATAAGTTGTCCCAAAATAACATTCTTTAAATACACACTTTTGAAGTATATTTTAAATACAAAAATACATACTTATTAAGTATATTAAGTACATTTTGTTTCACCTGGGTACTTTTTTTAACCATCATTTTAGTGTATTTTAACCTAGGCTTATTTATTCATTATGCTTTGTAACATTAAATAACCTTCCACCTTCCATTTTGTTAATGTATTTTCATGGTAAAAACACCATATTGAAGAGCACAAACAGATCTTAAAAAGGCATGTAAGGCCTTACCTATTAAACTTTTAAGCACAATACTGAAGTCTGTACTTAAGTTGTGTTATTAGTGTATTAAGTGCACTTTAAGTGTACTTTTTGGTGCACAAATTAAACATGTAAAACTGTCTTTAATTCGATAAAAGCATACCACCACCAATGATTTCTAAGTATTATTATTAAATATATAAAAGTATACTTAAAGTGTACTACTCAAGACTATTACTTCAAGAACGTAATTGTGCCTGTTGAAGAACAGGTAGTTGTGGTCTAGTGGTTAGAGTGCAGGTCTGTGGTTCAGTGAGTTGTGGGTTCAAATCCTGGTTGAAGCAGTGGTTGTTGTCTGAAGTGAAGGTGAAAGGAAGGTTCATGTGAATGGCTGATGGTTGTGAACAAGACAATGTACAATGGAAATGAACAATTCGAGATTTCATTAATGTTTTTTTTCATATACTTTTGAAATATATTTAAAGTGTACTTAAAATAAATATATTTGAAATGTGCTTAAAGTAAAATCTACTTGTAGTATACTTAAAATACATTTAGAGTCAATACACTTAAAATGTACTTAAAGACCTTGAAATAGATTTGTAGTATACTTAAAATACACTAAACTGCATGCTAAAGTACAAAATAAACATATTTTAAAGTGAATTAGTAAGTATGTTTGAAATGTACTTAAGTTAAGTATGATTTTAGTATATTAAGTACACTTGTACAAAGTTTGATTTTAGTACAAAAAAGGCAACTTAAAATGCGATTAAGCTCTACTTAATTATATTTCAAGTGTATTTAAGTATACTATAAGTTGTCCCAAAATAACACAACTTAAGTATGTACTTCTGCAGTATACTATAAAGTACTTTCTCATGACATTGAAATAGATTTCTAATGTACTTAAAATGCACTTATCCGCATGCTTAAGTTCACATTAAACACATTTTAAAGTGATTTGGTTAGTATACTTATAATGTACTTAAAATTAAGTATGTTTTTAGTATACTAAGTACACTTGTACAAAGTTTGATTTTAGTACATAAAAGTCAACTTAAAATGTGATCAAGCTCTACTTAATTATATTTCAAGTGTATTTAAGTATACTATAAGTTGTCCCAAAATAACACAACTTAAGTATGTACTTCTGCAGTATACTATAAAGTACTTTCTCGTGACGTTAAAATAGATTTCTAATGTACTTCAAATGCACTTATCCGCATGCTAAAGTACACATTAAACACATTTTAAAGTGACTTGGTTAGTATACTTATAATGTACTTAAAGTTAAATATATTTTTAGTATATTAAGTACACTTATACAAAGTTTAATTTTAGTACAAAAAAGTCAACTTAAAATGTGCTTAAGCTCTACTTAATTATATTTCAAGTACATTTAAGTATACTATAAGTTGTCCCAAAATAACATTCTTTAAATACACACTTTTGAAGTACACTTTAAATACAATAAAACGTACTTATTAAGTATATATTAAGTACACTTTTTTTTTACTTGGGACTGTATATCAATTTTCACCATAGATCAATTTTACATGACTGAAAAAAAAATACTGAGGACATGACCTCTGTGTCATCAATGGTAGTTACCGCCACGGCTACTGGATAATCAAAACTGTCAACCTAACACTTCATAGCCTGTATTGGTAGCTGTTCTTTTTAACTTATTTTTGTATTATTTATTTGAAAACACAGTTTACTTCCAACACACTTAACTTACCTGAGTAAAACGTTAGACGTGTACTTGTCTTACGGTCAGCTGACCCAATGCTGGTTGGATCAAGTTTATTGTGGGTTCTTGTTGGTTTTTAGTGTTTTAGTCTATCTATCTCATTGGGTACAACAGAGTAAATGTTCTAACAGCAATGTAATATCATGTACTACTTGCACCACACATTTACTTTTACTTTTGACACATTATATATATATACTGGTCTTGTACAGACTAATCAGGGGTACAAGTGACATCTCCTTATGGCAGAAAGTGACCAATACTTAGCTAGCTATACTTTGCTTTCTAGTTATTTGAGACGGTAATTTGCAGGCCTAAAGGATTAACATAAAATGATACAACTAAAGAATAAGTACAATAAAACTACTATTTGTAATATTTATTAAATAGTAGTATTCATAATAAAAATAACAATAGTATCATAGAATAGAATATCTTTTTTATTTGTCATTGTAACAAGTACAACAAATAAATGAGCACCGCTTCACCGAAAAAGGAATGCTCATTTTATTTGTACTTCTTACAATTTGAATTGATACAATTGAATTATTAAAATACATGATGAAAGTGATTAGAAGAGTACTCAAACAAATAAAATAAATAAAGCAAGCACTCAATAAATAAATAAATAAATAAATAAATAGATAAAATATAGCTGCAAGCAGCAATGCGGGGCCAAGCAGTAAACTTGCCAGAGTCGCCACGGCAACAGAAGGAACTGGAGCGCCCCCTTTGGTCCAAATCTCGCCAATGTTGGTGTGCATTCCTTGGACGAGAGTGTGATCACGTAAACCAAGTTTAGTTTGAATCCGTTGAAGAGCTGCCGAGATATGAGCTCACTTCCTGTTACCTGTTGGTGGCGCTAGAGAGCTTGGGGTCTGGGGGAGGTCATGGGATGGACTAGAATGTGTGCAAAAAATCCTAACAGAAATTGACTAACGGTTGCTGAGATATGACCTCACTTCCTGTTTTGCCACCTTTATGACAATTTTGATTGGCTGTCACCGGCAAACGACAAGAGGTGTTCAAAATTCTTTCCTCTCCCCCCTCCCACTCCCTCCCTCCCTCCCTTCTTCCCTCTCTGTCCCTCTCCCTCTCCCCCTCCCTCTCCCTCTGTCTGTCTGTGTGTGTGTGAGGGGGGGGTGGGGTGCAGGGGCTGGGGCAGTGGGGCTTTGGTTGACACTAGAGCAATAGCAGACTACGCACACACCTAAGCTCTCGTCTCTTGTGTGTCCAGAGACCCCCTGCCGAGAATGGTGTCAGTGAACGTGCGCAGGTGCCGTTGGCAAAGGGGATAGAGAGATGAGAAAAATCCCTCCATTCTTTCCACAATTTTGAATGGCTGCTGAGAGCTGATAGTTTTTTCAATTGTTACGAAAATCCATACCTGGGTGCAGCATAGTGTGAAGATGACCTGTGTACCAATATTTTGAAAATTGGGAGTACGGTTCAAAAGCTACAGGCAAAAATGTAGCTAAAATATTTACCTGCTGGTGGCGCTACAGAGTTTGAGCTGGGGATCTGATTTTTTTTGTGGTAGGTCATGGGATGGACTAATATGTGTGTACAAAATCCCTGCCCAATTCGACAAACGGTTGCTGAGATATGACCTCACTTCCTGTTTTGCCACGTTTACGACAATTTTGATTGGCTCTCACGGCTAAACGATAAAAGATATCCAATATTCCTGAAGACCCCATGTGTAGCTCAGTACAGAGATACTATATACCGAATTTCGGGTGAATTGGTCAAAAATTGCCGAAAAATTTGCATTTTTATTGAATTTTACAAAATCCAAAATGGCGGGAAAACTATCCTGGCGGAAAATGAGGGTATAGGGTGCGTTGGATTCGTCTTGGCCCAAGGATTCCAGGGATACCAAGTTTATAGTGCAGCAAATACCTCAAACAATCTTTCACTTGGTGATGCAAGCATCAAATTTGGTTCAGAGGTGCTTCAGACCCTACCCTTTTAGAAAAGGTCGCTATCCAGGTGAAAAAACAAAATGGCGGCCATTTTCCAAGATGGCCGCCAATTGAACTGCTTTTAAATGGCTTTTATGTATATTTTGATTGACTGATCATATTTTGAATATCTATGTATGGAAATATATTATGTTGAGCATTTCAATGATACACTCAAAAAAATATTGACAATTATAGTATTTTCATAATTACATGTAAATAAACTAACACTCACTGAATGATTCTAAATATTACAAAAACAGAAGTAGGCCTATAATCATTACATGTTTGTTGTTTGGGTAGGAAAACTCTCTGATGCACATGTTGGATTAGTTATTTTTAGTCCTCCACATTTGCAGGAACATAACTGTGTACAGTTGAGGCTAAAGCAATAGCATTTGCATCTTCCTCGGCAGTCAGCCTTGTATCCACATTTTGTCAGTTGCTGGCAACTCTCCGCAATTGTAGGAAGCTTTGACCAGAGAACTTTCCAGGCCTCACCATCTTTTTGCCACCCCCAGTTGGCAGGGCTTTCAATTTGCATTTTGCACACAGTAGCTTGGCCCCATATACAGGCAGTTTGGCAGCGGACCGTTTAACATGATGGACAAGGGATGCACTTGTCAGTGGAATGGCATCATAGGATCTTTGGTTCTGGGCAAACAAGTCCAGTCTTAACCTCATCAACCTTGTCTGTTGTGCTGTTCTTGTCATACATATTGATGACAAACCTCTCAAGAAGGTTCAGGTCAGTATCTTCAATTACTTCTGGGTATGAATTGAGCTTTTTGAAGACATGAGTCACTTCAGGGCAGACGTCCCATGTTTGCCATGCTGTTTTCTTGCATTTGCTATGGAAAGCTGATACAACATCACAGCCAGTGAAAGAATGGAAGGACATCATGCTTTTGGATTTCTCTGGCCCAAGATTCAACACAATGTCATGAATTGGCAGCCACCTGATGGAATGACCATGGCCGAATTCGATCCACATCATCTCTAATCCTGCATCCTGGAGAATTTCTTTACATGCACTGGCCATACAAAGACTTGAAATGACGTTTCTTACTTTCCCATGCAGACATAGGCAATTACACATAGACAGTACACATGCATTACACCTAGAGTACCTATACAATACCCTTACAGACATATAAAGTGCAAGACTGGGCAACAGCAGACATACATAGAACATGTATTAAGAAGAGGTATTGTTGTGCATTTTCAGTTATGTCCTATTGTGACGATTCTGATATGGTGATAGTAGCATTGTGAAATAATAATACATATAAAGTAAGCAATTGTAATGCGCAATATTTACAACTATAGTTGGTAGCTAGTTTTCCAGTACTGTCATTAAGTAACAGGCATGAAGCAGCAGCAACATGTGTGTGCATGTTTGTGTGTGCTTTTGAGTTAGTTCAGTGTTGTGTGTGTGTGTGTTTTGAGTTAGTGCAAGTAGAATGTGCAATCACAATTCAGTGTTGAGGGGGGGCTATCAGTGATAGGAGGGCAGGTTAAGAGTTCAGCATCCTGATTGCTTTGGTGTATGAAGGTCTTTGCCAGCCTAGTGGTATGGGAGCAGCGGCACCTGTACCTCTTTCCAGAGGGCAGGAGACTGAACAATTTGTGTGCAGGGTGACTTATGTCCTTGGTGATCATCAGTGCTTTTCGGGTGGGGCGGGTGGTGTAAATGTATTCCAGGGAGGGAGTGGCGCTCCAATGATCTTCTATGCTGTGTTCACAATGCGCTGGAGTGTCTTCCTGTTTTGCTCTTTGCAACCTCCTCCTCACACTGTGTCACACAGCTGGCCAGGATACTCTTGATGGTTCCTCTGTAGAATGCTGTCATGATGGAGGGTGTAGCACTTGCCTTCTTCAGTTTGCACAAAAAGTAGAGGCGCTGTTGGGCCTTCTTCGCCAGTGATGATGTGTTTGTCGTCCATGCAGGGGTGTATCCAGCTTTCAAAAAGTGGGGGTGTTCTCAGATGAAATATAGCCCCCAATCCCCCCCGCCCCGCGCGACAATTTCAATATGCCTAATAGGTCTTTCAATAGGCCTACTATAGGACTGTATTTGTACAGACACAAATTGCTCTTGCAAGTACATCCATCACAGTATCTTGTATGTATCACAGATATATGATTCAAAAACCCAAACTCTCTGGAAAGCAATCAGTATCAATTACTAAAATTATCTGCTGGGCTTGCCAATTGCACCAAGTTTTGCTTTCATTTGGTAAACTCTCTCTCTCACATACACTCGTACACACTGGAAATTAACTTGTCAACCCAAGAGCCAAATATCTGCCCCCAAAATCAACCAGACCCTCAACAAGTCGATTATTTATCTGTTTCTTCCATTCTAATGCCATAGTGAATTTTGTCATACTGTGTTGCTACAAAGCAGATATTTAATACAAGGCTTAGTGTGATGGTTGTTGTAAGTTGTGATATTAAATGAAGGCTATATTACGCACGCCGGCAACACACTTGCAACTTGGCTGAAAAACATAAGCCACCTCAGTGCACCAGTTTGAAAACTATTATTGATGAAACAGCAGATGCACTGCTACAGTAGGCCTATTTATTTTTAATAGGCATATGGAAATGATACACAGAACACCGGAAAAAAGGTCTTATCAATGAACAAAAACTGTAGGCAAAAAAAAGATTAAGAGGATACAGCATAACCAGCCCTGGTCAGTTTGCAAGCTCGAGTCTGTGACGGTACTGTATGTGCGCGCAGATCAGTGTCACTCCCTCACAACTCTAGAACTAGTCTCATGGCTGGGAGGACGGCCGTGGTGTCTCATCTCCACTGCATGTAGCCTATCCGAGCTCACATCGCAAGTAGGCTATTAAGCGCAAACAGACTCTGAGTCCACTCAGCGCAATCACAAATTCAAACGCGAAAACACATAGCCTACAGATGACATTCCAATATGTAGCATAGCAGCACATTCCACAGCACAGCTTGCAACAACCAAACTGCGTTGCGTTGCCTCGAATACGTTGGCGTTAACATGACACAACACAGAGTAATGTGCAACTCAGACACTAGCAACAAATGAAATGAGCAACAACAAAATTAATAAAGGTTGTTTACTTTAAATTTACCACAGTCAGACAACCTCTTTTCATATTCACCAGAAGTTTACATGAGCTGAAAACTGCTGAAAACGGGCTCTTGCTTGATGTTGAAAAGTAAAATAATGCTCGTAGAAAGCCACAACGGTAGGCTACACATGAATCAGATGGATAGGCTACCGGCTTCTTGGGCACGATTGAGGAGGGGAAATGATCCTACCTGAATTCATAGCTTCTACCCATGCTTTTCTTCCAGATTGGCGTCTCATTCGGCGAAAATACAATTTCTATTGCACTTTAAAGACATTAAATTAAAGTTAGGTTATGTTCTGCCATCACCAATGTCTTGCATGTTTATATTCTGCCGGGAGTTTTGGGGAGCTTTGCTACCAGTCGCTTGTGAATAATCTTGCTGATTAGCAACTTGCAAGCTATGGAATTCTGACCGATTGTATCATTTTTTCCCCATCGTGCGGAGGGGTGCCAACAAAATGTTTGTAACTCGGTGCAACTGAACAGCTCGTCACTCAGTCACCGAACCAGAATTTTCATGACCCGCTATCAGACTGCATTTTTTTCCGATGGAGGACATGTAGACCTAAATATGACCGGTCAATTTGCTTCTTCTGTTAACAGCTTAACCTATGCTGGACATGCTGCCCTCATGACAGGCAGTTAACTTTTGCTGATCTAAAACAGTCCGTCATTGAATCCTTTTCAGTGACACTTCGTTGAGGGCGTCTGCGGCTGGGACTACTTCGGTCTGCAGCATGAAAAGCTGTGCCCGCGCGCTTGGTCAGCACCGCCGCCAGCACGCTCTGCAGGCTGCTCAAACAGCTGTAGTACCCTAATATTATTATTGACGCAACTGTTGCGCTGGAATAGGCTGCTACAGTGAAACAGAGTGATAGGTAACGAAAGCAAACAGGCGAACGTGTGATAGGCTTATTTTATTTCAAATTGTTTTTATTATTATTATTTATTTTAGTGATGTTTAGTGGGCAAAAGTGGGGGGGATGAAATGGCCTTCCAGTGAAAGTGGGGGGGATGCAACGTACGCATCCCCCCCGTCGGATACGCCCCTGGGTCCAAGAGAGGTCGTCGCTAATGTGCACTCCAAGGAATTTTGTGCTGCTCACTCTCTCCACAACATCATTGTCGATGGTCAGTGGTAGCAGTGGTCAGTGGTAGCAGTTGACAACAATCTCCTTGGTTTTGTTGACATTCAGCAGGAGGTTGTCGTCCTTGCACCATCTGGACAGCAAGTCTACTTCTTCTCTGTAGTGAGTCTCGTCACCCTTAGTGATGAAGCCCACTAGTGTTGTATCGTACGCAAACTTCATCAGATGGTTAGTGCTGTGGGTCGTTGTGCAGTCATGTGTCAGCAGCGTGAACAGCAGGGGGCTGAGCACACAACCTTGCGGGGCCCCCGTGCTCAGGGTCAGGGTGATTGAGGTGTTGTTCCCGACACGTACTGCAGCTCAATGGATTTTTAGCAGACATCTTGTGTAATACGGTTAAAGGCCTAGGGCCTATCCTTTTACCACCCAACCGTTCAAATTATCAAAGCACATTGAGATATGGGACACAACAAGGTTAAGTCATCTTCTGCCCTAGCCGGGCTCCGCCCTACTGGTGACGCAACGCCTTCGGCTCAGCTACACACAGTAGGGCCAGGAGCTTGCTCTCTCCCGCTACAGCGGAATCTCCACCCACTTTGTCTGGAACCAATCAACTGTGCATTTCCAACCGTCCTGGGTAGAGATGTGTTCAAGGCAGTGACGTGGTTTAAGCAGAGACGTTCTATTGGGCTAAGAAATGTTTGGTTTAAACTTCGGCAGAGCCCTCAACCAGTAGCAAGCAGAGGGAGGCGGGTTAACCAGGCCATGGAAACAAAGTTTGTCCTGTATGGAAACGCTAATCGTTATAGTCCTGGTCAGACCAGAATCGCGGTACGTGATCTGAAGTCTATGAAAATCAGGCAACTTCTGCCCTACACCCAGCCTGATCGTTCATCCAGTGTCATTTAAGTCTCGTGCAATCTGTACACTATCCGGGGTAACTGAAGCCCTGTTACCCTTGGCTCGGCTCTCCCATGCTGGCACATCCTGTCAATTCAGGTGCGGCTACCTAACTAAATTTCTATCTACACTAACTACATTTCTAATTAAGCTATAAACAGGGTCTTATTAGATAGCATATGGGAGACTATAAATACCAACAACTAAAGTGAGTATACTAAAGAGTTAGTAAACTACAACTACAGCTATTGTACCACAAGCCGACACTGAACCCCATGCTGAGTCTCACAGCAGTGATGTCACCAGTGTGCCCTGGTTGTGCTATAACATCACTCTAATACAGAATGTAAACAAAATTGTTTTTACGACATTGTATTCCAACAGTGATGGCAAGGTTAGTATGCATTATTGAATACCTTCTATTGGACAGCTGTATGTCATAAATGTGCATTTTCAGTCATGTAAGGGCTGCCATTTTGAAAAGTGGTGGCCCTTTTGTGATGAAATAATGATACTATGAAGTTGTCCTGGTAAGAATGCATACCTTTTAATATTTCCATCACTCAGATACCTTGATTACTTGGCATTCTAAGACGAAAACAGCTTTTTTCACCTTTAATGAGGCGGCCATCTTGAAAAATGGCCGCCATCTTGTTTTTTCACCTGGATAGCGACCTTTTCTAAAAGGGTAGGGTCTGAAGCACCTCTGAACCAAATTTGATGCTTGCATCACCAAGTGAAAGATTCTTATGGAATATTGACTTAACAAGCCTCACTATTATGAAAATTGGCCCAGCGGTTCAAAAGTTACAAGCAGAAATGTACCTGCAACTTTGACCTGCTGGTGGCGCTAGAGTGTTGGGGCTGGGGACCTATAAATCACTGTGGGTAATGCTGAGGCTGCCTCGAATGTGTGTGCCAATTTACAGCATTTTCCTGCCTACGGTTCTATGGGCTGCCATAGACTTACAGTCGGAGAAGAATGGTGACTAGATAATAATAATAACAATGAAGAAAACCTACTAACTCTATAGGGGCCTTCGCCAGCTTCGCTGCTTGGCCCCTAATAATAATCAGAATGCTCTTTCTTTCTAGTTCTAAAAAGCAGATGGAGGGCATCTCTGAATCCCGATGCTATTCACAACTTTCACCACTAGATAGAGTTCTTGTGCTTAAAGTGTAATTCAGCATTGTGGCCACTGGGAGTAGTCCTTACAGTACACTGTGCCATTCATTATTGCCACCATCAGATGGCAGTCTTACTCCATAAATGTAGGCCTACACATCCTGTCATTCAAAAGCCAGACCACTTACCGGTAGTTTACGCACTGTTAAAGCACATTGCAATGCATGTCTTGTATAAAATGTCCTGTATAAATAATAATAATAATAATAATAATAATAATATAAATTATACAACTATCAATTAATAACTTTAATAAATTGACGTTTTCTTAACTTTTGAACTTTCAAACAGAAGATTTGACTAAGTTAATTGATTGTTCTACTTGGATCACTTTTTAAAATGTCTTCCGTCTTCTTTTTCCCCTGCGTATTTATTGACCCAGAGGGCCTGCACAAGAGTTCCTATGTGAAAAAGTGAAAGCCTTATTGGGAAACTCCAACTCCCATTGTCATTGTGACACAGCACTCCACAGCATTCAAGTGTTCACTGCACACAACAAGATTGCATTTATCCCTCATCCGTGCAAGAGGGCAGCCCCCAATGGCGCCCCAAGGGAGCAATGCGGCGGGACGGTACCATGCTCAGTCATGGGCCAGGGCTCAGTCATTCAGGAGGATGGGGGAGAGCACTGGTCCTTAGCGCAGCACTATGGCTCTCTGTAATGTCATAGCAATGTTGTTATGATATTCAAGCATTTTCAGCAAGTGAATAGGGTCGCCGGCGACCCCTGCTGCAGTAAGAGGCTACTTACTCTTCCCACCAACCTGGTGGTTCGGGAGTCGAACCGGCAACCTTTGGGTTACAAGTCTGACACCCTAACCGCTTAGTTGAAAGAGAGGATTGTGCACATCCCTGGAAAAGGTGCAGGACGAAGGCCAACTGTAGTTTTCAAAGTGAGAAGTCCTTTTTGTTGTATTTTATTATTTCATGGCAGGACTTTTAAGTGTGTAGGGTTTGAGAACCCTAACCGCTTACGCATGACTGCCCATGTGGCTGGATTAACTAGTTCACACAGCACAAATGGCAAATAACTAGTACATGTAAGACTTTTGCTAAAGATTTTAGACCTGGTTGGGACACATATTTAAGACCTTTTTTAGGCCTTTAAGCAGGGATGAAAAATTAGGGCTTTTTTAAAGACTTTTAAGACCCCGCAACTACCCTCATGTGATATTTATCGCCAATTTTTTCTAGATAAAATTGGTGGTTGTGTTACCAAGATGTGAGGTTTTATGCCAGGTCATTATACTGTATCATTGTGCCAGGTATTTCGCCCACTAACTGACTCGGGAATGTTCTTGCATCTCTTCTTGCTACACAAGTTTGCTGCACAATCGCAGATGAGGAGGGGCAAGACACTGACAGCCAACCACGTGACCTAATTTTTTGACTGACAGCGGTTTCCAACAATCAGAGGTTGAGTTGTGAGCAGCTAGGTTTGCGCAGTCAGGTTTAGAACCCATGTATTGAACTACAAAAATGGCCTTGTGTTTACCTTGCCGGAAGAACTCGCGCATGACCAGGTGGCTCCAGTAGAGGCTGACGAGGCGCGTCCGGCAGGGGTTGCAAATGTCCGAACACTTCATCACGATCTGCAAGACGACACACAACACATTATGACAAGCTATTCGCTTTAGAAAAACAAGCTGTTCACAAGCTGTTCACTGGGATGGGAGATGTCCGACCATTTTATGGCACTCATTCCAAAAAAGAAAAGAAAAGAAAAAAAAAAGATTTTTTTCACCCATCCAGAGACATTGTAAGGAAGACTCATTAAACTACAAATCATCCCATCATCACCTGCAGGATGAAGAATCCGTGGCCATTGAGCTCGAAAGTGACGTCACTTCCCCCGATTTCATGGGACCTCAACAGCGTTTTTAGCCGAAAATCGTAGCATGTAATCCAATGGCGGTATTAAAATGATATTTCGTTACCCTTCGAGTTGTGCCACGAGCTCCACATATGTTGTTTCTGATATTTTTGTTAAATTTTTCGTACGAACCCCCAAACTTTTTAGAAAGCTGTGTTTCTTCACATTTTTCATGCAAACGGCCTCGGAACAAAACATTGATGCTTCTGCATGAATAATCTTTATCTAGCCTCTTAAACAGCATATTTGAAGCCCAGCGCATATAATGACTGTGATCGGAAGATATTTACACGCTACCATGCTGTTAGATGGTCAGCTTAGGTCCCGTGAAATGCGGAACTAAGGGGCGGGACTTTCGAGCTCTATATCGAAGTCTCCGTTTTGGAAGTAGGCGGAGAAGTGAGGTCACGCGCCCATGAACTGGTTGGCCAACAACTCACTCACGTGTGTATACAGTATGCGTCTTGTCTCACACCCCTACACAAGTTTGCACTGCTCCCCACTTCAACTCTTCCTTCCCACCTGTCCCCCCCACACCTCACATGTGGTGTATTAGTAGATCAAACTGGTGCAAGCTCGTCGTGCATATTTGTGGCCAACTTTAAATGCGCTTTGTTTAATACCACCCACATCGTGACAACAAGTTCTCTTTGTCTACATCGATCGACTGCATCAGAGTCGTATGTGCCTAGTGTTCGTTGGCCATGTCGAGGTGGCCATTTTTATATTTTTTTCACCCATCCAGACACATAGTAAGGCAGGCCAATAAAGACTACAAACATGGTGGATATGCTTTGCAGTGTTTGTCCCTCCTATCCAGACACATTAGGCTTATTCGACTTTGTTGCGAGAGGTTGATGTTCATGAACCACGTTGTCACGATGTGGGTGGTATTAAATACAGCGCATTTAAAGTCAGACACAAATATGCACAAGACGATGAGCTGGCACCGGTTTGATCTACTAACACACTACGTTTGAGGTGTGGGGGGACAGGTGGGGAGGAGGAGCTGAGGTGGGGAGCAGGGGTGTGAGACAAGGCACCTTATACACACGTGAGTGAGTTGTTGGCCAACCAGTTCATGGGTGCGTGACCTCGGAGGCGGTCAGCAGACGAGCATCGACGGGAATAAGCAACTGCAGGGGTTGCAAGATCCGACTGCAGTCGCATTCATGCCGCGATAGTTTGAAACCACATGTTGAAATTTGGTCAGTTGGACCAGAAATCTAACCGTCATGCAGCATTTTCATCCAGGGTGCATTGCTGTCTAAATGCGTATTTGACGACAACTCGATCGCACCTAGGGGTTGCAAGATCCGACTGCAGTCGCATTCATGCCGCGATAGTTTGACACCACATGTTACCTCGTCTTCACAACATGACTGAAATTTGGTAAGTTGGACCAGAAATCTAACCATCATGCAGCATTTTCATCCAGAATACATTGCTGTCTGCATAAGCATGCAGATATTGTAGCAAATCGAATAAGCCCACTCTACTCAAGTCTGAAACTACAAATGACCTGCAGCATGAAGAGACGGTGTTGCTCGTCGGCGACATCGAGGTCTCCGTTCTGGATGTGGGTGGAGAAGAGTGCGAGGTACTTGCTCTGCCTGCTGATGTCGGTGGCCAGGATCAGTGCCTGCACGACCTCTCCAAAACGCGTCCTGCACATTAACAACAAAACAACTCGCATGAAACTAGAAGAAAATTTGTTACTCCCCGAAAGGCTCCCTTCGCACATTCCACAAAACATGGAAACCTATCCTGACTTAGATTGAAAGTGTAACTGTACAGCCTGAAAGCACCTGGTGGCACAGGGCACACACACACACACACACACACACACACACACACACACACACACACACACACACACACACACACACACACACACACACACACACACACACACAGAGTAACACACAGACACCTACCTGTCTTGCTGCGACAGGGGCTCCAGCAGGCCCGAGGTTTTGAAGAGACCCATGGCCAAGTTGTAATGGTAGTTTTCCAGTGGCGACCCGTCCTACAAGACAGAAGAAAAAGCAGAGTTCAATTCAACACTCAGACTAGAGAGTCGATTAAATTACCCCCCCTAGCACCCCGTTGCAGCCCCCCAGGGGTTCCCAGCCCCCACGTTGAAAACCACTGGTCTAACGTGTACTGTATTTGTACCCAAGGCCAGGATTGAATTTGTAATTTGCCACCGTCGACCCCCGTCCTGCAAAACAGAAGACCTTTTCAGAGTTAATTCAACACTTTAGAGAGTCAAATTAACATCTTCTAGACTAGAGCAAGGTCCAACTAGGTCACTAAGGTCAACGGAGAAGAATTTGCTGGTGATTCCAAAAGTCAAAACAAAGTGTGGAGAGGCAGCCTTTAGCTTCTATGCTTCAAAGCTTTGGAACCAGCTTCCAGATGACATAAAAAATGCACCCACTATTGATAGCTTTAAATCTAGACTCAAGACAAAGCTGTTCTCAGATGCTTTCCCCTAGCTTAAATTACTTATTCTTATTATTTTTATTTTTTATTTAATTTGTTTCATTTTATTTTATTTTATTATTATTTTTACCTTATGTTTTATCTTAATGTTTTTAAATGCTTTTTGACTCTAATTCATTTCCTTCTTTCTTCCCTGTTTCCTTTCATTTACATTTGTTAACTTTGTGAAGCACATTGAGTTGCACCTGTGTATGAAATGCGCTATATAAATAAACTTGCCTTGCCTTGCCTTGCCTAGAGCAGGGGCGTGAAACTCAAATTCCCAGTGAGCCAAAGTCAAAATCTGGGACGAAATCAGGGGCCAAACTCAGTATTTATTTCTTTATACTCAAAGGCAGGGGTTGCAGTGGCACAGCATGCTAAGCCTCCCACATGTGGGCTTACAGTACATGCCCATGGAGTCCAGCCTGGGTCATGTCAAAACCCTGCCCCATCTCTCTCTCCCCACTCACGTCCTGTCATAATCTCCACTTTCCTATCAATAAAGACACAAAATCCCCTAAAAATTACTTTTAAAAAAGGCAAATTTCACAAACAAACAAGTCATAGAGGCTAGATGATGCTTGCACATATTCTATTATAAAGAGTGGGAGATTTTACACTGGTCTGGCACCACTCATATTCCTGTGACACACCAGACTTCCTCATGTTATTATACTACATGTACAGTACAGGCCAAAGGTATGGACTCACCTTCTCATTTATGCATTATCTTTATTTTCGTGGATTTTCATTGTGTATTTTCATGCAGGGCATCAAAACTGCATGAACACATGGAGGATTACATACTTACCAAAAAATATAATTCTAATTGAACATTAAAGTCCTCTAATAACTCACTAGAATTGTAGAACTGGAATTTTGAGACCTAAAACCTAGTTTTAAACACTTGCCAATACAAGCATTTTACAGACATTTTCTTGATATGATATTGAGTCACAGCCAGTTACATGTAGAGGTCAAACCTGTGTTGGAGGGAATCTGTGGCAGGATTTTTCACTTTTACTTTTACGTGACCTATTATCAGATCAAGAAAATCTGTCTTGTATTGCTTGTATAAATTAAAATGGACTCGAATGACTGGGTATTTTTACTTGAAAATAAACAGAAAAATAAGCTTGTTGAAACATGTTTGACCCTCAGTTTTGCTGTGTTGACGTCACTGTTTGGCATTTGTTGATATTTTTTAAATAATTGTTTTTATTTTTTATATATTTTATTTTTTTGTTAAGCAAAAAAATATAGATGTGTTCATTCACAGAAATAATGCCCTCTCTGAAAATGTATTATGTTCTTAAAAAATCCACAAAAATAAAGAGAATTAATTAAATGAGAAGGTGAGTACACACTTTTGTCCTGTACTGTATATATGGGTCAGTGACGTTTCAGCAGTAGCACATGTCAGGGCAGCGCAACGACAGTCAGTGCCACTATTGGATGGATTTTCTGTTTGTTTGGTTTTTTTTTTTGCTTGTTTTTAGTGGGGTATCTAAGAGGAGTATTCATTGCAGCATATGAACCACCAATTACTAATTAATTTATGGGCATTAGATGCCGTTACTCCACCTGACGTCTGAACCACAAAAAAAAAAAAGTTTTTCACCCATGTATTTGTGCATGTAGACCAACTGTAATAATACACGTTTGAAATGATCTGACAGGCCAAATAAAATGACTCCACGCGCCAGATTTGGCCCCTGGACCTGAGTTTGGGGCTGAGGTGTTGCTGAGGTCTAGAGCAAGGCTGTCTTCTTAAAGGTGTGTGTGTGTGTGTGTGTGTGTGTGTGTGTGTGTGTGTGTGTGTGTGTGCGTGTGTGTGTGCGTGTGTGTGTGTCCTACCTGGTAGAGGGCGGACAGGAAGTGGTTGTTCTTGACGATGTAGTTCTGGTTGACCCCCGGGTGGCTCAGGTCGTGAGTGGCGGCCGCCAGCAGCGCAGCCATGACGTCGACTGGAGTCAAGTACGGCTTGAGCTGCGGAACACAACCGTGACTTAGTGGTTAAGGAGATGGGCTTTAGACCAGAGGGTTGTAGGTTTGAATCCCACCATGGTTGACACAAACACACACTGTGGCATGTTATTTCTCGCCACCAGCACATCTAATTACATTTACATTACACTTAGCGGACGCTTTTCCTAACCAAAGCGATTTTCTATCCATAGAGTCTTAGAGTTATAATTTTTCAGGTTATTGGCTACAGTCCCTGGAGAAATGTGGGGTTAGGTACCTTGCTCATTGGCACTTCAGTCATGGATGGAAGTGGAGGGAGAGATCAGGTGGGATTCGAACTTACAACCAAGGGTGAAAATAGTTTTTTTCATGTCTTACCGGTACTACAACTCCCCTCCAAAAACAAAAAACAAAAACAGAAAGTGTCCAAGCAACACAATACATGTACATTCGCCCTTAAAGGTGCCCTGTGTAATATTTTTAGTTCATTTACAGAATTTATGTTTCCCATCTTACACAGTACAACTTTAAAACAGTGGTCAATTGTGTCAATGAGGTGCTTATTTCATGACATAGAACTAATACAATAGAATGGCCCATCAGCCTCTGGGCATGCGTCTGTACCACCGCCATCTTGGAACAGGGTTCTAATCAGGTATCTGTTCATTTAGGTACCATTAGAAGCCACGCCAGTCGGTGATCACTTTGTAAAGTTGAAGGATATTTGTGCCGCTATGCTTGCAGCAACGAGAGGACGAAAAACAGCCAAAGAAGGTGTAACATGAGGTAAGGTGTTATCTTGTGATTTTGAATGTTATCGATATTAAGTTTCTGTGACAAACAACGGCATGATGTGTTTGCCTTGAGCAATGTTGTTAGCCTAGAGCTAATATCATTTCACAGTTGGTCCACTGAGGTAAATCAAGGACGATTTAACTGTAGGACATGATGACACTTGACATGCCCAATAAAGGCGACTCTTTTCTTTCCTTTTGTTTTGTTCCTGAATCAATATCTTTGGCGCTTTGTTCGGCGAAAATAACGTTGTGAGGCAAGCAACGCTAACGTTGGCCTGTACGAATCATTAGTTCTACCTGTAGCGTATTAATAGCTAGGTATTAGTCAAAAGCGCTTCCTGAGGAAAGTCAACGTCAACGATGATTTAACTCGTGACACTTGTAAATGTCTAAAAGGGGTGATATTTGTTTAAGTCGTGAATTAATATTTATGGCGCCATGTTTGACGAACTTGCGAAAATCTCGGATAGATCTCTACATTTAAAGTTAGCTAACTAGTTGCAACAGTGTTTGTTGCAACGGACATTCCGTACGTGCCTCAGTTGACACTTGAATATCAAATATTGTTTTTATGTACTATGATGTCCACATGTTTGTTCATTGTTTAAAAAGCCATTCAGGGAAGAATAAAAGTGACTAAAACACGGCAAGGATAATTTTTAAGTTTGTCAGGCGTGCTTGTTACAGTGCTTGTTGCAACATGTCAACAACAGCGTTCCTTAAACCTCAGTTGTACAATTTACGCTAACACCTTCAATTAAACATGTCTTTCATGTGCCTATACCCTGTTGGTAAGTTTTGTTTTCAAGAAAGCGCCACGTAATTAACGTGGTTACACAAACATAAGGATCATGTACACATCTCGCACCAAATGTTGCTATTCTGCTTTGCACTGGAAGGATAAAGTTGATAAGGTTATTGCTACTACAACTTGTTCTGTGCAGATGGCCCAAAAGAAGGAGGAGGCGGGCATGGGCTCTGGCTTTGAAGAGAGAGAGAGAGGTTTGTGCCAAAACAACGCTGATCTGATGCTGCCACTTACCTCCTGAGCAAACTGTTCGGCTGAGAGAGCCATCAATTTCAACTTCAACTTCCCCAAACACTTGTCCAAGGTTAGTCAAACAATTAGTTGCATGATATCTCATAATTAATCATGAGTTGTTCTTTCAGGCTCTACTAAGGAACATCATGCATTTATAAGTAGATAACCTTGATGGTGTCATACTGTGTTTGCCTATGTGGGGATCTGGGTTCAGTGTTGCCAGCTGGAAAATGCTGAATTATCTACCAAAACCTCAAAATTATCATTTTTGGGGACTGGGAGGAGATTATCGTACTAGACCCAAATTGTTGTTTCAAGGCATCAAAATGAACTGAATTACAACTCTGAAATGATTGTACATCATGCTTTTTTGATCAGTGAGGACAAAATTGACAATTATGGTACAAATACGATAATCATCATATATCTGGCAACACTGTCTGGGTTTCTCTCTCTCTCGCACATGAGCACATGCGGACACACGCGTCACATGAAGTGCTGGCAGCAAGTGCACAGGTGGAGACATTTCCGCGGCAGAGGTGGATTCAACAGGAGGACGGTGCACGCATGGCGTGCGTTGCAATATGCGACCTTGCCTCCTCCACTTGCTTCTCTCCTCGTACCAGGAAGTAATATGTCATGATGACATCACTGACAACAGCATTATATTTCAATATCTTGCAAAAGCTCAATTGTAGTCTTTTTCTCATTTGCAATTGGGATGGTGAATGAAAAACAGTCCCTCAAAAGTTGTGGCTAGGCTGACAGCTGGGAAACTTTATCGTTTTCTCCACAGAGGAGGGGCCAGGAGGCGGGACGAGGAGGCAAGCGCAAGTGGAGGAGGCAAGGTCGCATATTGCAATGCACTCATGGTCTGGGGTGTGCGTAGATTTAGGCACGTTTGATGCGCTTGATAAATGAGGGCCCTGAATCATTTGACTTGTTCTGAGTCGCATGACTGACTAGGAAGTTTTAAAGCATGACTTGTGAAGTTCTTACCACTCTCTTGCTGCAGCCATTTGCCACCATCACTTGATCCCCCTGTCATGCATATAATTAAGGATTACTGTACTGTGTTTTAACTGAGTAAATAATATGCATATTGGCTCCTAATGTTTTGTTTTGAACTTTTATTAGGGTAGTTCCAGTCCTGTGTTCCATTCTTCATGGAGGGCATGGGGTGACTGTCTGCGTTTGTGACCCTCCAGTCAGCATTGAGTTGACGGGCTACAGACACTTGGTAACTTTTCTTATTTGATTTCTGATGTTTTTAGTGTTTTATATTGGAATCTTCAATTGTATTAATGAAGCGAACCTTTTCATTTATGCATTCTCTGTATTTTTCGTGGATTTTCATTTTGTATTTACATGGAGGGCATCACAACTGTGCATGAACACATGTAGATGTGCTTAACAAAAAATATAATTCTAGCTGTTGTCCAACAGCAATGTCAGCTGTCTATCCACCTGACGTCAACACGGCACAACTGATGGCCCCGCACATTTCAATAAGCGTATTTTTGTCTATTTTCAAGTAAAAATGCTCAGTTAGTCATGTCACTCTTAAATGAACGCCAGTCCTCCAAAAACTCACTAGAATTGTAGAACTAGAATTTTGAGGCCTAAAACCTAGTTGTAAACTCTTACCAATACAAGTATTTTACAGACATTTTCTTGATCTGATATTGAGTCACAGCCAGTTACTTGGAGAGGTCAAACCTATGTTGGAGGGAATCTGTGGCAGGGTTTCTTTGCTTTTACTTTTTGTACCACTGTTTCACCTAGATAACCAGCTTGACCAAGTGGCCCATTATCAGATCAAGGGTGTTTTACTTGAAAACAGACCAAAAAATAAGCTTGTTGAAACAAACATGTGAGGCCCTCAGTTTTGCTGTGTTGATGTCACTGTTTGGCATGTTTTTTTAAATGTGAATGTTTTTTAAATGCTCAGCAGTTGGAGAACAGGCTGTGAACTGCTGATATCCTGCGTCCTTCAGCACAGTGAGCGCCAGTGCCACAGATCAACGCAATGTTTGAGCTGCCACAGACACCTTCATCTTCTGGCCATCGAAGTCAACATGCCTTCTGATCACCTTGTTTTTGCTGCATGAAGACCCTCAGGATCCTGAACATTATTCAGATCAACAATATGTTGCCATTTAACTGTTCCAAAGGGACTGATGATAGGACCGTAAGCCTTGAGCATATTTTTAGCTAATTTCCTGATCAGGTAGATATCTTCCCCTGAGGAAAGGCGGGTAAATGAGGTCTTCAGAGGCTGTTCTTCTGGATTTTACCAGATATGTTTCGACAGTAGGGTCACAGGGATGTTGATGTGTCATGTGCTTTGAAATGAGCTGATGTTGTTATGGAGGTGTGCCCTCCCTGTCAATATTGACAGGTTGGTCACACTTTCTACTGAGTTATCCTTTTTGGATGGTGGTCCAGGTGTGTAACGGCATGTATGCCCCCTCATCCCTGTGAACAAAAACCAGGGATGAGGGGGCATACGTGCTCTAACACACCTGGCCCACCATCCTAAGATGACCACTCTAACAGCAGGAGGTTTGACCAATATCAACAGGGAGGGCACACCTCCACAACAACGTCAACTGATTTTAAAGCACGTCACATCAACATCCCTGTGACCCTACCGTCGAAATGTCTGAAGTAACCTGGTTAATGGATGGTGGTGGCGGGGTTCTAATGTTGATTGTGTATATAGTTGTCTTTTTTCAATAAATTGAAGTGTGGTCAGGACTTGCTGTGTACTTTCATTGTCAAACTCTGCTTAAAGGATAACTCCAGCCAATTACATTTTCGGCTCAGCCCTTTCCGGGATCTGAGCTATTCTAATGGGGGCAGATTTTGTTTATCGCTGTTTGCTAGTTGTCTGATTTTGCATAACCTTTTGGATGTTTTGGGGAATAAAGCAAGATGTTGTTTTTATTATTATTTAGTGGGAGCATGTTGAAATTGGCTGGAGTTAAACTTTAAGCTTTCCTATTTTTTTTTGTTTTTTAACGATTCACTGAAACCATTGTAAATATTTGGGAATAAAGTAGTCACAGCAATCTGTTGCATTGCTTAAATATTATGGTAATGGGATTACATTACTGATAACATATTTAGCTTATTACATTTCAAAAGTAACCTCACCAACCCTGTGTAGGCCTATGTAATATTTATTTCATGTGTGTAGATTTGTAAACATGCTGAATAGGATCAAAAGGTTTCAGGAAACTATGGATTTAACCTGTGATCACATTGTTGAAACTGGGCCCATAGGGCTTATTGCTAGAAATAAGACTTATTGTCCAGAAATAAGACACAACGGTGCTGTAGCTTGGTTAGTGCAGCCCTCAAATATTATAAGGCACCAAACAATAAACCAGCCTTCACTGTTGTGACTTGTGCAAATATTGCATTCGTGTAGGCCCTATACAATGATGGCACATTCAAGTGTAATGTAGCCTAATTTAGATAGTGTCCATAACGTAACCATAGGCCTACACTCATACATAGATTACATTACATTGCTCTTCTTAGCTGACGCTTTTTACAGACGGGAATGAAGAAACTAATGATTCATTGTACATATTTTGTCCAAGTATAATGTAGGCCTACTTATTTGCTTGTGAAATGTGTATGTTTAATTTTCCCCCATGTAGAACTAAACGTTTTCGAGGTAGGCTATGCCCTGTTCATCAGGAAGTCTCGTACAGCTGGTATGAATGGGAAAAAGGTAGGCCTAATTAGTTGAGCGTAAATGTAGGCTATGTTGACAAAAAATGGTTTAACTATCAATTTTTCAGGGTAAGTAAATGACTAACATTTTGTAACGAACCAGGATTAAACAAAAACAAAAACCTCCGGTAGTCAAATATGTCAATTTATGCGGATTTAATCCCGCATGTTGGCTTGGTTCCGATAGACGTTCATTCATTTCAAAGCAGCGCTCCGCGGCGCTTCCCATGTTCCAAGATGGCGGCCTGTTTGACGCAAGCGTTCCTATTGACCGCTTCATTCATGGGCCATTCTATTGTATTATTTCTATGATTTCATGATAAGAGAGGTCATTTCATGCTCACCATTCTCATCAAGACAATACAAGACACACAGCAGGGGTATTCCACTAAGTGAGTCAGGGCCATTTCCCGCCAAATTCCTCCCAGTGTGTGTGTGTTTGTGTGTGTGTGTGTGTGTGTGTGTGTGTGTGTGTGTGTGTGTCAGTGAATGTTGGCTACACATGTTCATATGGAGTGTGGTCGGGAGCGGAATGGTGGGATTCGAACCTGCAACCCTCTTGTCCTCTCCTAGCCCGGCCTGCTTCCTGCCTACTTACCTTTGGGTCC
>NC_085872.1:45193179-45263179 GCF_034702125.1 Engraulis encrasicolus
CACACACACACACACACACACACACACACACACACACACACACACACACACACACACACACACACACACAGTATCGTCCTACATCAGATACTAAGCTTAGACCTAGGTGCTGGAAGACTGTCTGATAGGTTTACTGATCTACTATAAAATGATAATCACAATAAGTTAATAATAATGTTATGACTACTGTTTATTGAACTTAAGCTTATTCATACTCTTCTTCCTATAATAATAATGATAATAATAATAATAATAATAATAATAATAATAATAATAATAATAATAATAATACTCTCAATAGGCCTAAAATAATAGCTGAACAACGCTTACCACTATGATCACATTGTAAACAAACAATCTAAGATTACACGCTAATACTTAAAGACAATGCAATTACATCCTGTGTCAAGTATATTTACAGTAGGCCTACTAATAATAACAAGACACAGAAAATATTTCACAAGTAGGCACACAACAGAAGTTATAAAAAAGGTAAATAGTACAATTTAAAAAGGAGAAGAATAGTTACGAAGTTATAAAATATAGCCTTACCAGAACATGGGTATTCCATTGCCATCCTCACTTATATATATCTATACACACACTTTTGCACACACACTCATCTAAACACACACACATACACATATCTATACATAATTTGGGGGAAAATTGCTAGCAAAGTAGCCACACACACTAGCAATGAGCTACTGTAGCGACAGTCTGCCCGGTTGCTAAGTTGGCAGTTGGGAGGGAGCGGCGGAATTCCGGCAAGAATTCCAGAACTCTTACACATGCACCTGCACTGCAGCCCTGCAGCCTGTCCTGAAACAGGTAATGATTTGTCAATGAATATTATATTATATTATATTATATTATATTATATTATATTATATTATATTGTATTGTATTGTATTGTATTGTATTATATATCATCACTGTCCAGCAGAAACCTTGTAGCTTATCTCCACTATTTTTTTTTCTTTAGGCTATTTTACATCCATTCTTTATTCATGATAACATATAAATCAGTAGGCTACCTCTGGTCAGTCTCTATGTATGAAATGTCAAATCCCTCCATGGTCTGGCACCCCACTACCTCACAGACCACCTTCACCCCTATGACCCCTCAAGATCCCTGCGGTCCTCTTCCAAGGGCCTGCTGGTCATCCCTCAAGGTCATCAGTAAAAGAGCCTTCCATGACGTTCCTAGGGGTAATGATATTGAAGGAGAGGGCTGGGATACTGTGGGAGTTTAGATGGGATTTTTTTGTGGTACTCTAGGTGGTTTTTGATTGTTGGGATGATGATGGTTATTCTGTTTTTTCGTTGTTGTTTTTTTTTGTATGTTTTTGTTTTTTGGGTGTGTGCCTTGGGTTTGGGGTGGGTGTGGGTTTGTGATGTTGTGTTGGATACATTAAAATACTTCATAAAGAAATGTTTGGGGAAAAAAGAGCCTTCCATGTAGCTGCTTCATTCCTTTGGAAGAAACTACATCCATAACGCCCCTTCACTGGCCATGTTTAAACAACACCTTAAAACACATCTTTTCCTGGAGGCTTATGGCTGCTAGTTCCTCAAGCACACTCACCTATGTGCGCACGCACACACACACACACACACACACACACACACACACACACACACACACACACACACACACACACACACACACACACACACACACACACACACACACACACGCACGCACGCACGCACGCACACACACACACACACACACACACACACACACACACACACACACACACACACACACACACACACACACACCCCTACATAGATAGGCTACCATGTTAAGCGTTCTTGGGTGTTTTGAAAGGCAGTATATAAAACCAAATTATTATTATTATAATGTTGATTTAGAAAGTAAAAAAAAAAACGTTGTGGAAATACAAGGTTTCTGCTGGCGACTACTGACATACAAATATACTACCTTCTTACTGTATAGATCTATTACTCTGCTATATTCTATTTGCTAGGCCTATATATGTATTAAATATACTGCATTAGTACTTTAATGTTTACTAATTGGTTTGTCCTTGCAATAGGTAAAAGAAAACATAACACTAACGTAATGAAAGTTATATGAATACCCAATTATATTATATTATGTTATATATTACATGGATTGTGTATTGGATTGCCGTTTATTAGAGTATAGTACATTAGGCCTACATTCATGTTGAATACAATTTATGTCTAAGTTCTTCTAACGTCTTCTACATCTTAATACTACATCAGGGACTTATCTGTCAAAACTCATTGTTTTAACCCACAGGAAACCCCCCACCCCCCTTGACTTTGTTCATGCTTGTTGTGTGTAGGCCTACAGTATGTGTGTCTTGAAATAGCCATGTGTGCATTATGTGTATTTGTGTAAGATACAGTACTTGACACCTTAATTTCCGCTGGGGGTCTATATTATATTATATTATATTATATTATATTATATTATATTATATTATATTATATTATATTATATTATATTATATTACATTATATTCAAAAAAAGCCCCATGGATGCACTGGGACGCATCATCAGTGATGTTTGTATCCTGAGGCCCTCGGGTGTTTTGGGTTTCGCATCATCATACATCCTCACCCAGACGACCCAGTTGGGGGTGATCAGGCCTCGACTTGCATCTGCAGTAGCAGCCCACGGATCTCCCTGCCCTCCTTATCCAAAGCCACCGGGTGGACTTCTCAGCGGCTTCACATGCAGACATGAATGCCCTCTTCTTTGCTGCTCCTGTGATGCCCAGGCGACTCGAGACCTTGCATTGAGACCCTCCAGCAACCCCTGCTGCCTACCTCTATGGCAGGGGTTGGGAACCTCTGTCTTTAGGGCCGTTTGCGGCCCTTGAGGTCGATTTATCCGGCCCCCGATATGATTTTAATGTTATGCAGCTTCACATGAAATGTGACATATTTTGTAAAGGAATATTAGAAATTACATTTGCAATACAATTAAGTTATATTCAGGGGTCCTAGAGAAGGTGGGGACTGTTTTAAAGGTAGCTGCCTTCAATATAGGCCTAAAGTGCAGGTGTAAATCCTGGTTTATGTTCATAATACGGCCCTCAGAGGACTTTTATGACCCTTGGCTTGGATGAATTTGAAGTGGTCCCTCGAATGAAAAAGGCTCCCCACCCCCTGCTCTATGGGCTCGTAGAAGGCCCTCCCTCCCTGCACTCCTCCACCAGTTCCCGGTACGTGGCCCTCTTCCTCTCGATGGCCTCCTCGATGTGCTCTTCCCAGGGAACTGTCATCTCCAGTATCATCAGCTGTTTTAAGGACTGAGAGGTCATTTTATATTATATTATATTATATTATATTATATTATATTATATTATATTATATTATATTATATTATATTATACATCTAGTACTGCATTTGTGTGTGTGTGTATGTATGTGTGCTTGCTTGCTTAAAACATGATATTATATTACATAATATTATATTTACTATATTATTTATATAGCCTACTGTACTCTATTATATTTGTGTGCGTGCCTGCGTGTGTGTTTGCGTGTGCCTGCGCACGTGTCATGGACGGTGAGTCATGGACAGGTGGGAGGGTCGAATGGTAACATGGCCAGGCAGAGGCGATTTTAGTGTCAGGTGGGGCCCCAAGCGAAAATGCAAAAGAATGAACGTTTGAACCAAAATCACCTGTCAATCAATTTGAACCTGTTATTCACTATCTAGGGCTTGGGGGCCCCAAGCGACTGCCTGCCTTGCCTGGTGGCAAGATGCACCTCTGTGGCCAGGGTACCAAAGTCATGGAGGATGACAGGTGGGCGGGAAGATGACATGGCCATGTTCATGAATCATGCAACTGTTACCCAATCATTTCTTGTGATCTCACAGCAAAATCTTCAACTGTTTAACTGACCTGTACTGTTATTTTACTTACACAACTACTGTGCAAATATTATAGAACACTGTTAGTTTAACGGTACTAATACTGTGTACATTCTGTAGGGTACTGTTATTTAAACAGTTCAATTGCTTTTGACATATTGTAGTGTACTGTGATACATTAAACACAGCATTATGCGGCAGTTGAAGTTTGGTGCAAAATAAAAGAAAGTAAACAGAATTGGCTGTAGCAGGATGTTACAGTATTTCGCTGGGATTTTTTTTACAGTGAACTTTGTATGCCGTTAGGTGGGATGAAAAGAGAAGCACGCCACTGTGCAGAAGCGTGAGCTAGGCAGTTTTTATAGATCCAAGATTTTGAGTTTCATTGTCTTTTGATTGTAGGCTTGTGTGTGTGTGTGTGTGTGTGTGTGTGTGTGTGTGTGTGTGTGTGTGTGTGTGTGTGTGTGTGTGTGTGTGTGTGTGTGTGTGTGTGTGTGTGTGTGTGTCAGGGGCGTATCCAGGACATTTTTACTAGGGTGGCCAAGATGACACACAAATATAGTCTGAGGTGGCCATGGAATCATGGAATTATATACACATACGGGGGTCCTCCCACACAGAAAATGTTGCATTTATTCTATGCTATTTCCTGCATTTTAAAGAAAAGCACCAGTGAACTTCAAATACAATATTTTGTAGTAGTATAAAATATATATATATATATATATATAGTATTGAAATGTTCTATGTTTAGGTCTTTGTTTTCTATGTACGTATTCACAGAAATTAAAGATAAATGCACACACATATCCTCATTAAGTTATTTTAATGTGCCAGGCTTTTAATTGAAAGTGCAGTGTAATCTGGTTAAATGCTATGCATTCACATATAAATATGCATAATTGGCCATTTTTAAATAACTGAAGTATGAGAGAGTAGACACCAACTTCATGAATGACATCTGAACCTGACATACCATGCTCAGTAGGTGGAGATCCAGACAACACAGATTCACAGTCCGTCTCCTCCTCCTCCAAATGTGGCTGGTCAACTGTGGTAATACAAGGATAGTTTAAAATGACAGACAGACAGACAGACAGACAGACAGGTCCATGCACATATACATATAATACAAATCTTTAGTTCATCATCTTCTGTCTCAACATTTGTCAGCTGTTAAACCCTTTAATGCATGGCGTTATACCTTTGTCGTTACCAGAGTTACCATAGTGTATTACTAAAGACCCTGTGTAGTGTGGCACTATGACAGAACCTTTTTGATGACAATAACAGTGTTCCACTGGTTGAACGGTGTGCATGAAAGGGCTACATGTAACTAATTCAAACTTTCCATGCACAACCTACCATCTTGTATTGGGGTAGTGGACTGCTCATCAACACTATCCCTAGGCTGTTGGCTTGTGTGGGCATCTGCACTGGTGCTGGTACTGGCTGTAGCTGACTGACTCTTTTTTTTTCTTGATAAAGAAGCTCTCAATATCGTTTCTTCTCTTCATCTTAATGTCACTCACTGGAGGAAATGTAATCAAATCAATGCAACCAATTAATCATTCAATCAACTCACTTCTAAGTATAGTAACTGGCTACAATATCAGAGAGATTATTGTCGAATTGGCAGAGTACACATGTTGTGTTCATGAGTTTTGTGTTCGTGGTTGTGGTTCCCCTTAGAGTAACAACTTTGACTTCATTCAACAATGTCAGAATACAAAAAAAACCTATATTATTGATGTTGACAGTGTCAGATGTCAAAGCAGTGGCATATGGTTTTAACAAAGAAATTACATGACGTGAATTTCAAGTCTGAGGCGCCGTCGGCCTGCAAGGCAATTACAGCTGTGAGCAGTGGCTGATTCTAAAGCCGTGGCTGCAGGGTTTTAGCAAAGAAATTACATGACGTGAATTTCGTTGGTGAACAAACTCACATCTGTACCATGATTTTGTGTGCGTGACGATTTATTTTCGCTACGTTTGAACAAAAGGATTACGATATATTGACACATTTGAGGTCAAATATGTACCGCAAATTTAGCTATTGGGGGGGGAGTCATACTCTGAAGTGGACTAGCGCTTTGGGTTTAGGCAACACATCTGTGACTGATGTGAACTTGCTTACTCTAAAGAGGCAGAGGTGCTCTTTACTATGACTTACTCCGACTTTATTTAAGTTTGATTTAAACTCCAAGAAAAGTCAAGACAATCGAAGAAGCAAAGGAGAAGCTTCTCACTGAGAGAAGGATCACAACAATCATAACAACCGACTACCCTTTCCAATGTGTGGCCAATGGGCCAATGCTATCCACGCCATGTCCCTATCCAAACGGTTTCATATTAACACTGCGGTGACGTGAGCCTCGCTTCCTTCATCCGCACTACACTCAAAAAACACCATGCGCGTGTATTCTATTAATACGGTTTTAGACAATTTCCCTCTCAAACACAGATCTGTCCAGGTGAAGATGAATGGGTAAACGTAACTTCACTGTCGACTTTGAGTGGCGGCTCAGCTGGCTGAACGGCGGCTGACGGAACGGTGCTAGGTTATTTATTTATTTATTTATATTTACTCGAGCGGCTGGCTGAATGGCGGCTGACGGAACGGTGCTAGTTTATTTAGCCTATTTATTTATATTTACTGGAGCGGCTGGTTGAATGGCGGCTGACGGAACGGTGCTAGTTTATTTATTTATTTATTTAGATTTTCCCCAGCGGCTGGCTGAATGGCGGCTGACGGAACGCGGATGGTTTATTATTTATTTATATATTTTATTGCCCGTCACACACGTGGAGTGCTGGTTCTCTTTAGGCCTATTTAGTTTAACCCCTTAAGGCGCGGCTTTATAAATGAATTGTTACCAGTATGGTAGTGACCAAGTCGTGGTGCATTACTAAAGGGCCTCTGTTGTGTCATAGTATTGTAGTGCTATGGTAGTTACATTTCAATGTCTATTACAGCGTGCCTCAGGAGGTACGGCGCGCATTAAGGGGCTACGGAATGAGCACCCAGTTGCTTTTACACTGCACGATAGGCCTACACCCAGTGGAATTGTTTGTTTAATTACATTTAGGTTAGGCCTATTTATATTCCCTAGCGGCTGGCTGAATGGCGACTGATGCTTTTATTTCATTATTTATTTCTTTGTTTATTAAAACAAAAAATCACGACACAATACACAAGGCCTATTGATGGGGAGCAGGTGCGATTTGCCGGGGGGGATGGGGGGGATTATCCCCCCTTCTGGTTTTTATCTTTGCTGGAAAAATATCCTCGCGAATAGGCCTATCAGAATAAACTAACAAAAATGTTGACATGACAGGCAACTTGTGACCCTTTTCTGCAGTCTACATTGCACTCACTTTCTAAATTGCCCGACGTGGTGGAAGCTTTGATGTTTACGAGGTCCCGGACTCAACAGCAAATATGCAACAAAGTTGCGTTATGTAGGCCTACGGGAATTAGTAACATATCGCTAATGCAAACGACCTGCAAAAATGAAATGCCAAAGCAGCAGTTCGTCCTTTTTTGATGGACCATCAAATAGGAAACAACCTATCCAACTAGGCCTACTTGGCTAATGTCTACAAACAGGCGCGCAAAAAGGGCGCATTGCATTGCATTGCGCAGCGTCAGTGGGGGAGCTAACAAAGGAAATGTTTAAAAGACATTTGGTTTGAAACAGGTTACTTTGCTTCCAACCCCCGACTGTTCTTGAGTGGCTATGCAAAAAGACGCACCGACAGTAGGCAGATGTTGCGAGAGGCGCCCTGTCCTGATCACTTTCCTCGGGGTGCGCGGCGCCCTCTCGCTAATTGATGAGGTGCCTATTGGATGCAGAATGCAAATGGCAAAAAAGCAGGTGCTCTAGGAAGGGAGGGGCTTTAAAATGGAGCAGAAAAGTTACTGAAATTGTTTAAGTATTTCTGTCTGCACATTAGGCTATGAAACCGTTGTGCCTTAATCGTAAATCTAGGCTACTGTCAAGGCAGACGGAATGGGTGGAGTAGCGCCTGAACATGCAATGAATTTGTATGACCCGACTAAAAGTTTGTAGAAAGTTGCAACGCATGAGGACGACACGTTGAAAGCCCCCTCTGCCTACACTCGGTGGGTATTTCTAGGGTTAGTGCGCTTAGGATTGTGAGTGACTGAAGTGTCTTTGGCACACGAAATATAGGCTACAGAATTCCCCCTTCGCGATTTTAGTGTAACATTTTTTTGCGCAAGAGATGTCCAACTGCATTAGGCTACAAAAAAAAACCTCTCAATGAAGACGCATTGCCTTAGTGTCCGTGTCCGTGTTGTGGAAAAAAATATACTGCCCCCTTGTTTTTGACTGCATTAAGTGTTATTCATTTGATATCATCCAATAGGCCTATTGAGCTGTTAGTCGCGTTAACTTCCATTTTGTGACGTCACGTTTCATGACCCCCCCCCTCTGGTTTTTGGACAAATCGCACCCTGGGAGCAACAACAAAGCAGAAACTATCTCAAACACAGTAAGTTTCTACCTGTTTACCAGTGGGCTATCGCCGACAGGGGCGGTTCTATCATTGGGCAAGGTCGGGCAATTGCCCGGGGCCCCGTCCTATGCATCGATTTTTCATGCGGTGGCAATTTAAGCTTTCGGGCCCCTTGGCCGCAGCTCGATGGGGCCCACCTTGATAATCTTGCTTTTGGGCCCATGTTTCCGTTGTTACGCCACTGCCTGCATTTATACACCATCGATTATTAATTAATAATTTAAAGGGGGCCTCAAAATTGTTCTTTGCCCAGGGCCTCAGATTTCCTAAAACCGCCCCTGATCGCCGACGTCAGGGGATATAGGCAGGCCATATGAATGCACCGAGAGCACGCACGTGGGGAAATTGCTTCAGCGTACTAAACTACAGATCACAACAAGTAAACACGGGAGACAAATTTCCATAAAGTTTTGAACAGAGAAACCAACGCAGGCACATTTAGTAAGCGATTTCAGTGCTGGTGTGGTGAGAACTGGTAGCCCATATGTCAGGACCGGTGTTCTGTCGTTTTCCTTCATTGTAATGTTTTATTACATAGGACGTTCTGTCAAACGCGTGTGTGTGTGTGTGTGGCCTAGTCACCTAAACATGCTGATATCTATGGTCATTAATTAAGCAACAAAACAAATTACCGGTAATATTTTTTTTCTGAATACTGTAGCCTAAATATAAAGCACAAGTTCAAATGCCACCAGTGCATGTCCACCACAGCCCTTATAAATACATAAATGGACCTACACTACACTATTTAGACATTGTCAGTAGACCTAAATGTGAAACAGTAACAGAACATGCATAATTTCAATTTCTTCAAAATTGTACAGTAAAATCTTTTTGTTATTTGTCTGCTCTCACAGCCGGTGGAACAACACCCCCCCCCCACACACACACACACACCTCCGCCAGGTTCCCCATACCCCACCAAAACCCCATCCAATATATAAAGCTATGCAGCTTGGTTCTTCAGCAGGTTCTCGTCAGTACTTGCAGCAACAGTGTCTGTGCATCTTACATTCACACTTTGCCATTACAATGCATTCTCCGTACATTGCCGATGGTACGTATGTGAGGTGGAAAAGCATGAAATAGTATGTATTGAAGGTGCTTTTCTCCAGATTTCTACAGTAAAATCCATTACTTCTTGGTTTGGTAGTAGCCAGTGGAACTGCCAGCATGTCCAGATGACGCATTAAGCTTACCAGTAATAAGGACATTTTGGATCAGCACTTATCTTCAAAGTCCTTGCATATGCAATGTTGCCTTGCCTACACAGTGATATATCAGCATTTTAAATGACATTTTCTCCACAATTTTACAGTAAAAGTTGTAACTTCTTTGTCTGGGCACAGCCAGTGGACCTGTTAACAGGCCCATATGACTCGTTACATTATATTACATTACATTTCATTTATCTGCCGCTTTTTATTCAGAGCGACTTACATTTACTATTTTTCAGGGTATTGGTTACAGTCCCTGGAGCAATGTGGGGTTAGGTGCCTTGCTCAAGGGCACTTCAGCTATGGATGCAGCTGTAGGGAGAGGTCAGGTGGGATTCGAACCTACAACCCCCAGAGTGAAAGACCAGCTCCCTAACCGTTAGGCCACGGCTGCCTACCAGTAGTAAGGAAAAATTGGATCGGCACTTCACTTCAAAATGCTTGCATATGCAACTTGCATTAGCCCAATTGACATAGCATTTTGGAGCACATTTTCTCCAAAATTCTACAGTAAAAGTTGTTACTTCTTTGTCTGGTCACAGCCAGTGGACCTGTTAACAGGCTCATATGACTCGTTACCAGTAGTAAGGGAAAAATGGATCAGCACTTCACTTCAAAATGCTTGCATATGCAACTTGCATTAGCCCTATTGACATATCAGCATTTTTGGAGCACATTTTCTCCAAAATTCTACAGTAAAAGTTGTTACTTCTTTGTCTTGTCACAGCCAGTGGACCTGTTAAAAGGCTCATGTGACTCATTATCGTTAGTAAAGAAAAATTGGATCAGCACATTGCATCAAAATAGTTGCATATGCAAGTGTGCCTTGCCTACACAGTGACATATCAGCATTTTGGAGCACATTTTCTCCAAAATTCTACAGTAAAAGTTGTTACTTCTTTGTCTGGTCACAGCCAGTGGACCTGTTAACAGGGTAATTTGACTCGTTACCAGTAGTAAGGAAAAAATGGATCAGCACTTCACTTCAAAATGCCTGCATATGCAACTTGCATTAGACCAATATGACAGGATTTTGGAGCACATTTTCTCCAAAATTCTACAGTAAAAGTTGTTACTTCTTTGTCTGGTCACAGCCAGTGGACCTGTTAAAAGGCTCATGTGACTCATTACCATTAGTAAAGAAAAAATGGGTCAGCACATTGCATCAAAGTAGTTGCATATGCAAGTTTGCCTTGCCTACACAGTGACATAGCATTTTTGGAGCACATTTTCTCCAAAACTCTACAGTAAAAGTTTTTACTTATGTGTCTGGTCACAGCCAGTGAACCTGTTAACAGGTACATATGACTCGTTACCAATAGTAAGGAAAAAATGGATCGGCACTTCTCTTCAAAATCCTTGCATATGCAACTTGCATTAGCCCAATTGACATATCAGCATTTTTGGAGCACATTTTCTCCAAAATTGTACTGTAAAATGTGTTACTTCTTTGTCTGGTCACAGCCAATGGACCCGTTAACAGGCTCATGTGACTCATTATCATTAGTAAAGAAAAATTGGGTCAGCACATTGCATCAAAATAGTTGCATATGCAAGTGTGCCTTGCCTACACAGTGACATATCAGCATTTTGGAGCACATTTTCTCCAAAATTCTACAGTAAAAGTTTTTACTTCTTTGTCTGGTCACAGCCAGTGAACCTGTTAACAGGTACATGTGACTCGTTACCAATAGTAAGGAAAAATTGGTTCGGCACTTCAATTCAAAATCCTTGCATATGCAACTTGCATTAGCCCAATTGACATATCAGCATTTTTGGAGCACATTTTCTCCAAAATTGTACAGTAAAAGTTGTTACTTCTTTGTCTGGTCACAGCCAGTGGACCTGTTAACAGGCTCATGTGACTCATTATCATTAGTAAAGAAAAATTGGGTCAGCACATTGCATCAAAATAGCTGCATATACAAGTGTGTCTTGCCTACACAGTGACATATCAGCATTTTGGAGCACATTTTCTCCAAAATTCTACAGTAAAAGTTGTTACTTCTTTGTCTGGTCACAGCCACTGGACCTGTTAACAGGCTCATATGACTCGTTACTAGTAGTAAGGAAAAAATGGATCAGCACTTCACTTCAAAATCCTTGCATATGCAACTTGCATTAGCCCAATTGACATATCAGCATTTTTGGAGCACATTTTCCCCAAAATTCGACAGTAAAAGTTGTTACTTCTTTGTCTGGTCACAGCCAGTGGACCTGTTAACAGGCTCATATGACTCGTTACCAGTAGTAAGGAAAAAATGGATCAGCACTTCACTTCAAAATGCTTGCATATGCAACTTGCATTAGCCCAATATGACAGGATTTTGTTGCACATTTTCTCCAAAATTCTACAGTAAAAGTTGTTACTTCTTTGTCTGGTCACAGCCAGTGGACCTGTTAACAGGCTCATATGACTCATTACCATTAGTAAGGAAATATTGAATCAACACTTCACTTCAAAATGCTTGCATATGCAACTTTCATTAGCCCAATTGACATATCAGCATTTTGTAACACATTTTCGCCTAAATTCTACAGTAAAAGTTAGTACTCTTTTTGTCTGGTAACAGCCAGTGGACCTGTTAACAGGCTCATATGACTAATTACCATTAGTAAAGAAAAATTGGGTCAGCACATTGCATCAAAGTAGTTACATATGCAAGTTTGCCTTGCCTACACAGTGATATATCGGCATTTTGAAGGATATGTTCTCCAACATTCTACAGTAAAAGTTGTTACTTCTTTCTCTGGTCACAACCAGTGGACCTGTTAACAGGCTCATGTGATTCATTACCATTAGTAAAGAAAAATTGGGTCAGCACATTGCATCAAAGTAGTTGCATATGTAAGTTTGCCTTGAATACACAGTGATATATCAGCATTTTGAAGGACATTTTCTCCAAAATTCTACAGTAAAAGTTGTTATTTCTTTGTCTGGTCATAGACAATGGACCTGTTAACAGGCTGATATGACTCATTACCATTAGTAAGGAAACATTGAATCAACACTTCACTTCTAAATGCTTGCATATGAAACTAGCACTAGCCCAATTGACATGTCAGCATTTTGGAGCACATTTTCTCAAAAATTCTACAGTAAAAGTTGTTACTTCTTTGTCTGGTCACAGCCAGTGGAACTGTTAACAGGCTCATGTGACTCATTACCAATAGTAAAGAAAAATTTGGTCAGCACATTGCATCAAAGTAGTTGCATATGCAAGTTTGCCTTGCCTACACAGTGATATATCGGCATTTTGAAGGACATGTTCTCCAAAATTCTACAGTAAAAGTTGTTACTTCTTTCTCTGGTCACAGCCAGTGGACCTGTTAACAGGCTCCTGTGATTCATTACCATTAGTAAAGAAAAACTGGGTCAGGACATTGCATCAAAGTAGTTGCATATGTAAGTTTGCCTTGAATACACAGTCATATATCAGCATTTTGAAGGACATTTTCTCCAAAATTCTACAGTAAAAGTTGTTATTTCTTTGTCTGGTCATAGACAATGGACCTGTTAACAGGCTGATATGACTCATTACCATTAGTAAGGAAACATTGAATCAACACTTCACTTCTAAATGCTTGCATATGAAACTAGCACTAGCCCAATTGACATATCAGCATTTTGGAGCACATTTTCTCAAAAATTCTACAGTAAAAGTTGTTACTTCTTTGTCTGGTCACAGCCATTGGAACTGTTAACAGGCTCATGTGACTCATTACCAATAGTAAAGAAAAATTGGGTCAGCACATTGCATCAAAGTAGTTGCATATGCAAGTTTGCCTTGCCTACACAGTAATATATCAGCATTTTGAAAGACATTATCTCCAAAATTCTACAGTAAAAGTTGTTACTTCTTTGTCTGGTCACAGCCAGTGGAACTGTTAACAGGCTCATGTGACTCATTACCAATAGTAAAGAAAAATTGGGTCAGCACATTGCATCAAAGTAGTTGCATATGCAAGTTTGCCTTGCCTACACAGTGATATAACAGCATTTTGAAGGACATTTTCTCCAAAATCCTACAGTAAAAGTTGTTACTTCTTTCTCTGGTCACAGCCAGTGGACCTGTTAACAGGCTCATATTATTATTATTATTATATTGCACTTAGCTGACGCTTTCATTTTATTCAAAGCGACTTACAACTACTATTTTTCAGGGTATTGGTTACAGTCCCTGGAGCAATGTGGGGTTAGGTGCCTTGCTCAAGGGCACTTCAGCCATGGATGTAGGGGGAGGTCAGGGGGGGATTTGAACCGGCAACCCCTAGATTGAAAGACCAACTCCCTAACCACTAGGCCACGGCTGCCCGTGGCTCATGTGATTCATTACCATTAGTAAGGAAACATTGAATAGACACTTCACTTCAAAATGCTTGCATATGAAACTTGCATTAGCCCAATTGACATATCAGCATTTTAGAGCACAGGTTCTCAAAAATTCTACTGTAAAAGTTGTTATTTCATTGTCAGGTCACAGCCAGTGGACCTGTTAACCAGCCCATGTGACTCATTACCAATAGTAAAGAACAATTGGGTCAGCACATTGCATCAAAGTAGTTGCATATGGAAGTTTGCCTTAACTACACTAATATATCAGCATTTTGAAGGACATTTTCTCCAAAATTCTACAGTAAAAGTTGTTATATCATTGTCTGGTCAGAGCCAGTGGACCTGTTAACAGGCTCATGTGATTCATTACCATTAGTAAGGAAACATTGAATCAAAACTTAACGTCAAAATGCTTGCATATGAAACTTGCATTAGCCCAATTGACATATCAGCATTTTAGAGCACATTTTCTCAAAAATTCTACAGTAAAAGTTGTTACTTCTTTGTCTGGTCACAGCCAGTGGAACTGTTAACAGGCTCATGTGACTCATTACCAATATTAAAGAAAAATTGGGTCAGCACATTGCATCAAAGTAGTTGCATATGCAAGTTTGCCTTGCCTACACGGTAATATATCAGCATTTTGAAGGACATTTTCTCCAAATTTCTACAGTAAAAGTTGTTACTTCATTGTCAGGTCACAGCCAGTGGACCTGTTAACCAGCCCATGTGACTCATTACCAATAGTAAAGAACAATTGGGTCAGCACATTGCATCAAAGTAGTTGCATATGGAAGTTTGCCTTGCCTACACAGTAATATATCGGCATTTTGAAGGACATTTTCTCCAAAATTCTACAGTAAAAGTTGTTACTTCTTTGTCTGGTCACAGCCAGTGGAACTGTTAACAGGCTCATGTGACTCATTACCAATAGTAAAGAAAAATTGGGTCAGCACATTGCATCAAAGTAGTTGCATATGCAAGTTTGCCTTGCCTACACAGTAATATATCAGCATTTTGAAGGACATTTTCTCCAAAATTCTACAGTAAAAGTTGTTACTTCATTGTCTGGTCACAGCCAGTGGACCTGTTAACAGGCTCATGTGATTCATTACCATTAGTAAGGAAACATTGAATCAACACTTAACTTCTAAATGCTTGCGTATGAAACTTGCATTAGCCCAATGCTTACTTCTTTGTCTGGTCACAGCCAGTGGAACTGTTAACAGGCTCATGTGACTCATTACCAATAGTAAAGAAAAATTGGGTCAGCATATTGCATCAAAGTAGTTGCATATGCAAGTTTGCCTTGCCTACACAGTAATATATCAGCATTTTGAAGGACATTTTCTCCAAAATTCTACAGTAAAAGTTGTTACTTCATTGTCTGGTCACAGCCAGTGGACCTGTTAACCAGCCCATGTGATTCATTACCATTAGTAAGGAAACATTGAATCAACACTTAACTTCTAAATGCTTGCGTATGAAACTTGCATTAGCCCAATTGACATCAGCATTTTAGAGCACATTTTCTCCAAAATTCTACTGTAAAAGTTGTTACTTCTTTGTCTGGTCACAGCCAGTGGAACTGTTAACAGGCTCATGTGACTCATTACCAATAGTAAAGAAAAATTGGGTCAGCACATTGCATCAAAGTAGTTGCATATGCAAGTTTAACTTGCCTAAACGGTAATATATCAGCATTTTGAAGGACATTTTCTCCAAAATTCTACAGTAAAAGTTGTTACTTCTTTGTCTGGTCACAGCCAGTGGAACTGTTAACAGGCTCATGTGACTCATTACCAATAGTAAAGAAAAATTGGGTCAGCACATTGCATCACAGTAGTTACATATGCAAGTTTGCCTTACCTACACAGTGATATATCGGCATTTTGAAAGACATTTTCTCCAAAATTCTACAGTAAAAGTTGTTACTTCTTTGTCTGGTCACAGCCAGTGGAACTGTTAACAGACTCATGTGACTCATTACCAATAGTAAAGAAAAATTGGGTCAGCACATTGCATCAAAGTAGTTGCATATGCAAGTTTAACTTGCCTAAACGGTAATATATCAGCATTTTGAAGGACATTTTCTCCAAATTTCTACAGTAAAAGTTGTTACTTCATTGTCTGGTCACAGCCAGTGGACCTGTTAACCAGCCCATGTGACTCATTACCAATAGTAAAGAACAATTGGGTCAGCACATTGCATCAAAGTAGTTGCATATGGAAGTTTGCCTTGCCTACACAGTAATATATCGGCATTTTGAAGGACATTTTCTCCAAAATTCTACAGTAAAAGTTGTTACTTCTTTGTCTGGTCACAGCCAGTGGAACTGTTAACAGGCTCATGTGACTCATTACCAATAGTAAAGAAAAATTGGGTCAGCACATTGCATCACAGTAGTTACATATGCAAGTTTGCCTTGCCTACACAGTGATATATCGGCATTTTGAAAGACATTTTCTCCAAAATTCTACAGTAAAAGTTGTTACTTCTTTGTCTGGTCACAGCCAGTGGAACTGTTAACAGACTCATGTGACTCATTACCAATAGTAAAGAAAAATTGGGTCAGCACATTGCATCAAAGTAGTTGCATATGCAAGTTTGCCTTGCCTACACAGTAATATATCAGCATTTTGAAGGACATTTTCTCCAAAATTCTACAGTAAAAGTTGTTACTTCATTGTCTGGTCACAGCCAGTGGACCTGTTAACAGGCTCATGTGATTCATTACCATTAGTAAGGAAACATTGAATCAACACTTAACTTCTAAATGTTTGCGTATGAAACTTGCATTAGCCCAATTGACATCAGCATTTTAGAGCACATTTTCTCCAAAATTCTACTGTAAAAGTTGTTACTTCTTTGTCTGGTCACAGCCAGTGGAACTGTTAACAGGCTCATGTGACTCATTACCAATAGTAAAGAAAAATTGGGTCAGCACATTGCATCAAAGTAGTTGCATATGCAAGTTTAACTTGCCTAAACGGTAATATATCGGCTTTTTGAAGGACATTTTCTCCAAAATTCTACAGTAAAAGTTGTTAAATCTTTGTATGGTCACAGCCAGTGGAACTGTTAACAGGCTCATGTGACTCATTACCAATAGTAAAGAAAAATTGGGTCAGCACATTGCATCAAAGTAGTTGCATATGCAAGTTTGCCTTGCCTACACAGTGATATATCGGCATTTTGAAAGACATTTTCTCCAAAATTCTACAGTAAAAGTTGTTACTTCTTTGTCTGGTCACAGCCAGTAAGCCAGTGGACCTGTTAACAGGCTCATGTGACTCATTACCATCAGTAAAGAAAAATTGGGTCAGCACATTGCATCAAAACAGTTGCATATGCAAGTTTGCCATGCCTACACAGTGAAATATCAGCATTTTGAAGGACATTTTCTCCAAAATTCTACAGTAAAAGTTGTTACTTCATTGTCTGGTCACAGCCAGTGGACCTGTTAACAGGCTCATGTGATTCATTACCATTAGTAAGGAAACATTGAATCAACACTTAACTTCTAAATGCTTGCGTATGAAACTTGCATTAGCCCAATTGACATCAGCATTTTAGAGCACATTTTCTCCAAAATTCTACTGTAAAAGTTGTTACTTCTTTGTCTGGTCACAGCCAGTGGAACTGTTAACAGGCTCATGTGACTCATTACCAATAGTAAAGAAAAACTGGGTCAGCACATTGCATCAAAGTAGTTGCATATGCAAGTTTGCCTTGCCTACACGGTAATATATCAGCATTTTGAAGGACATTTTCTCCAAAATTCTACAGTAAAAGTTGTTACTTCATTGTCTGGTCACAGCCAGTGGACCTGTTAACCAGCCCATGTGACTCATTACCAATAGTAAAGAAAAATTTGGTCAGCTCATTGCATCAAAGTAGTTGCATATGGAAGTTTGCCTTGCCTACACAGTGATATATCGGCATTTTGAAAGACATTTTCTCCAAAATTCTACAGTAAAAGTTGTTACTTCTTTGTCTGGTCACAGCCAGTGGAACTGTTAACAGACTCATGTGACTCATTACCAATAGTAAAGAAAAATTGGGTCAGCACATTGCATCAAAGTAGTTGCATATGCAAGTTTGCCTTGCCTACACAGTGATATATCAGCATTTTGAAGGACATTTTCTCCAAAATTCTACAGTAAAAGTTGTTACTTCATTGTCTGGTCACAGCCAGTGGACCTGTTAACCAGCCCATGTGATTCATTACCATTAGTAAGGAAACATTGAATCAACACTTAACTTCTAAATGCTTGCATATGAAACTTGCATTAGCCCAATTGACATATCAGCATTTTAGAGCACATTTTCTCCAAAATTCTACTGTAAAAGTTGTTACTTCTTTGTCTGGTCACAGCTATTGGAACTGTTAACAGGCTCATGTGACTCATTACCAATAGTAAAGAAAAATTGGGTCAGCACATTGCATCAAAGTAGTTACATATGCAAGTTTGCCTTGCCTACACAGTGATATATCGGCATTTTGAAAGATATTTTCTCCAAAATTCTACAGTAAAAGTTGTTACTTCTTTGTCTGGTCACAGCCAGTGGAACTGTTAACAGGCTCATGTGACTCATTACCAATAGTAAAGAAAAATTGGGTCAGCACATTGTATCAAAGTAGTTGCATATGCAAGTTTGCCTTGCCTACACAGTAATATATCAGCATTTTGAAGGACATTTTCTCCAAAATTCTACAGTAAAAGTTGTTACTTCATTGTCTGGTCACAGTCAGTGGACCTGTTAACAGGCTCATGTGACTCATTGAATCAACACTTAACTTCTAAATGCTTGCGTATGAAACTTGCATTAGCCCAATTGACATCAGCATTTTAGAGCACATTTTCTCCAAAATTCTACTGTAAAAGTTGTTACTTCTTTGTCTGGTCACAGCCAGTGGAACTGTTAACAGGCTCATGTGACTCATTACCAATAGTAAAGAAAAATTGGGTCAGCACATTGCATCAAAGTAGTTACATATGCAAGTTTGCCTTGCCTACACAGTGATATATCGGCATTTTGAAGGACATTTTCTCCAAAATTCTACAGTAAAAGTTGTTACTTCATTGTCTGGTCACAGCCAGTGGACCTGTTAACAGGCTCATGTGACTCATTACCAATAGTAAAGAAAAATTGGGTCAGCACATTGCATCAAAGTAGTTGCATATGCAAGTTTGACTTGCTTACACGGTAATATATCAGCATTTTGCAGGACATTTTCTCCAAAATTCTACAGTAAAAGTTGTTACTTCATTGTCTGGTCACAGCCAGTGGACCTGTTAACCAGCCCATGTGACTCATTACCAATAGTAAGGAAATATTGGATCAACTCTTGCATATGAAACTTGCATTAGCCCAATTGACATATAAGCATTTTAGAGCACATTTTCTCCAAAATTCTACAGTAAAAGTTGTTAATTCTTTGTATGGTCACAGCCAGTGGAACTGTTAACAGGCTCATGTGACTCATTACCAATAGTAAAGAAAAATTGGGTCAGCTCATTGCATCAAAGTAGTTGCATATGCAAGTTTGCCTTGCCTACACGGTAATATATCAGCATTTTGAAGGACATTTTCTCCAAAATTCTACAGTAAAAGTTGTTACTTCATTGTCTGGTCACAGCCAGTGGACCTGTTAACCAGCCCATGTGACTCATTACCAATAGTAAAGAAAAATTGGGTCAGAATTTAGAATTTAGAATTTAGAATCGCCAGTGGTAGGCTTGGGTGCGTGTGCGTGTGCGTGTGTGTGTGTGTGTGTGTGTGTGTGTGTGTGTGTGTGTGTGTGTGTGTGTGTGTGTGTGTGTGTGTGTGCACTGGCGATTCTAGGGGGGGGCAGGGGGTGGCCAGGGCCACCCCTGGGACGCTATTGTCCACCCTACTGGCCACCCTTGATTCGACAAGTAATTAATAAAAAAATATATTTTTAAAAATAAATAAATAAATATACAATAATAACAACAGTATAAGACCAATAATAGGCCTAGGTAATTATCAGGTAATCATTCAAGTTCGTCAACCCAACAACAAACAAGAGAAAACTGTCAATCCATGGTGATCGCTGGCTGACAGATCTAGGGTCAGTTTTACACTTACACAACTAACACGACAGTCGTTGGACTGATGCTGCACAAGGCTGATTTCTGATCAGTAGGCTTACACGAGATGACCACTGCGTGTCGCCTGTAGTCGCTTATTTATCGTGAAAGATCTGGCAACCCCGCACCAGCGATGCTGAGGAGCACTGTGTCACCTGCAGTTCCTTCACGAGAGACCGCATCCACTAACTGCCTGGACAGTCTAATTTGGACAATAAGGTATGGCAATTTAATGATTTGTTGGTTGTCTGAATGTGTTGGAAAACCTAATTTTGAAAACTTTATGCAAGTATTAGCAGCCAGGAAGAGCCAAAATACGAGATAGCTACACGAAACAACATGACTAAATGAGAGCAAGGTAGTGTTGTGGCAGCTGCAAACCAAGTTAGTACTGTAGCACAGCACAATCCTAACGTGCACGTCAGTTTATTTTTTTGTTGATAACAGGATAGTTAATATGAAACCGTTTGGATAGGGACATGGCATGGATAGCATTGGCCCATTGGCCACACATTGGAAAGGGTAGTCGGTTGTTATGATTGTTGTGATGCCTTCTCTCAGTGAGAAGCTTCTCCTTTGCTTCTTCGATTGTCTTGACTTTTCTTGGAGTTTAAATCAAACTTAAATAAAGTCGGAGTAAGTCATAGTAAAGAGCACCTCTGCCTCTTTAGAGTAAGCAAGTTCACATCAGTCACAGATGTGTTGCCTAAACCCAAAGCGCTAGTCCACTTCAGAGTATGACTCCCCCCCCAATAGCTAAATTTGCGGTACATATTTGACCTCAAATGTGTCAATATATCGTAATCCTTTTGTTCAAACGTAGCGAAAATAAATCGTCACGCACACAAAATCATGGTACAGATGTGAGTTTGTTCACCAACGAAATTCACGTCATGTAATTTCTTTGCTAAAACCCTGCAGCCACGGCTTTAGAATCAGCCACTGCTCACAGCTGTAATTGCCTTGCAGGCCGACGGCGCCTCAGACTTGAAATTCACGTCATGTAATTTCTTTGTTAAAACCATATGCCACTGCTTTGACATCTGACACTGTCAACATCAATAATATAGGTTTTTTTTGTATTCTGACATTGTTGAATGAAGTCAAAGTTGTTACTCTAAGGGGAACCACAACCACGAACACAAAACTCATGAACACAACATGTGTACTCTGCCAATTCGACAATAATCTCTCTGATATTGTAGCCAGTTACTATACTTAGAAGTGAGTTGATTGAATGATTAATTGGTTGCATTGATTTGATTACATTTCCTCCAGTGAGTGACATTAAGATGAAGAGAAGAAACGATATTGAGAGCTTCTTTATCAAGAAAAAAAAAGAGTCAGTCAGCTACAGCCAGTACCAGCACCAGTGCAGATGCCCACACAAGCCAACAGCCTAGGGATAGTGTTGATGAGCAGTCCACTACCCCAATACAAGATGGTAGGTTGTGCATGGAAAGTTTGAATTAGTTACATGTAGCCCTTTCATGCACACCGTTCAACCAGTGGAACACTGTTATTGTCATCAAAAAGGTTCTGTCATAGTGCCACACTACACAGGGTCTTTAGTAATACACTATGGTAACTCTGGTAACGACAAAGGTATAACGCCATGCATTAAAGGGTTTAACAGCTGACAAATGTTGAGACAGAAGATGATGAACTAAAGATTTGTATTATATGTATATGTGCATGGACCTGTCTGTCTGTCTGTCTGTCTGTCTGTCATTTTAAACTATCCTTGTATTACCACAGTTGACCAGCCACATTTGGAGGAGGAGGAGACGGACTGTGAATCTGTGTTGTCTGGATCTCCACCTACTGAGCATGGTATGTCAGGTTCAGATGTCATTCATGAAGTTGGTGTCTACTCTCTCATACTTCAGTTATTTAAAAATGGCCAATTATGCATATTTATATGTGAATGCATAGCATTTAACCAGATTACACTGCACTTTCAATTAAAAGCCTGGCACATTAAAATAACTTAATGAGGATATGTGTGTGCATTTATCTTTAATTTCTGTGAATACGTACATAGAAAACAAAGACCTAAACATAGAACATTTCAATACTATATATATATATATATATATATATTATACTACTACAAAATATTGTATTTGAAGTTCACTGGTGCTTTTCTTTAAAATGCAGGAAATAGCATAGAATAAATGCAACATTTTCTGTGTGGGAGGACCCCCGTATGTGTATATAATTCCATGATTCCATGGCCACCTCAGACTATATTTGTGTGTCATCTTGGCCACCCTAGTAAAAATGTCCTGGATACGCCCCTGTGTGTGTGTGTGTGTGTGTGTGTGTGTGTGTGTGTGTGTGTGTGTGTGTGTGTGTGTGTGTGTGTGTGAAGGCTTGCGCCTGTGTGTGTGTGTGTGTGTGTGTGTGTGTGTGTGTGTGTGTGTGTGTGTGTGTGTATGTGTGTGTGTGAAGCCTTGGGTGTGTGTGTGCAGGGCCGGTTATAAGCATAGGCCGACTAGGCGGTCGCCTAGAGCGCAATGTGAAGAAAGAGCGCCGAAATGGCGCTCTCCGATGCATAATTTTGCGATATGGAGGTGTTTTTTTATGAAGTCGCAATCAGCAAAGCGTGGCGAAAGCGCTCCTCACGGCAAAGCGCCCCTCAGCCAATAGTAATATCGCTTTCAACTGTCTCTGGGAAGTCTGTGAACCAATAAACAGACAGTCCTGAGAAAGGGGGCGGGACGAGTGACAGCGTTCGATCTATTTTGAATTTGGAGAATCATTCGAGAGACAGAGGGCAAGCGCGAACAGTAATGCTGCTCTGCTGGGTGGAGAATTGTTATGTTCTCATTAAACCAGTCATTGCATGATGCAGGAGTTGCAGAGGGTGTTTTGGAAGTATGTGATTTAATCAGCAACCGTTTGTGATAATGTAAAGCCTAATAGTTATGAGGCTACTGTTTGGAATTAGAGGGAAAAAGAGCTTTGCTTTTGATCTGAGAAATCGCTAGTTAGCATGCTAACATTAGCCAAGTATGCCAAGCAATGAAATCCAGTAAAGTAGCTGTTATTAGCCTACTCACTAACACCCACCTGACATCGTAATACTTGCTTAGGTTGACAAGCAATGTAAAGTAAGACTGGTGCCATGTTTGAAACAAGTTTAGCTGCCATATCTCCTTCCATCCACTTGAATGAATTACCTGTTGTTGTAAGCTTAAAATAATGACACCAGAATGACATATAGCCTAGGCCTACATTAATAATGTAACAGAACCATGCACAGCATGTTTTCATGCTGAGTGATGTAGTATTGCAGACAAGTGAGGCTATTAACTATATTTTGTATATTATGAAATTCAAAAGCGTGACAGCTTTTCTCCCTTTCTCTCACACTGTCCCTCCAGTTCAAACACATAGATAGCCCCCTTCTCATTCTCCTACTCACAAATGCACCACTATTTCCAGTACAGAAATGAAATTGGTTTGGAATCATAGACAGCACAAATGTGTAGCTTATTAAAATTGTTATGCTGCCATGCTTTGTGATGCTGTAGGTAGTGTAGAGGCTATCAATGCAGACCTCCTTGGTAGGCCTATTGTCTACACATGCATTTGACATGCAAATGTACTGTACCACTCTCCTGGCATTTCAATTCCATTTTACAATTCAAACACATTGATAACCTCCCTCTCATCTGGGGTTGGGGGCACCACCACCATTACATCCAAGACAGTGAAGGTACTTTCATGCGACTCAATCTGATGTGTTGGTCGGCTGTCCAAAAGAACCAGAAATCCATTTGATGCAAAACAGTTATTGTTCTTGATGCTATTTAGTTAAGCTTACTACCGGTATTACTCTTGTGTTCTGTAAGGTATAAAAAAAAGTGTGGGGGGGGGCGGGGGGGACGCCAGAACTCAAACTCGCCTAGGGCGCCAAATAAGCCAGAACCGGCCCTGTGTGTGTGTGTGTGTGTGTGTGTGTGTGTGTGTGTGTGTGAAGGCTTGGGTGCGTGTGTGTGTGTGTGTGTGTGTGAAGGCTTGGGTGTGTGTGTGTGTGTGTGTGTGTGTGTGTGTGTGTGTGTGTGTGTGAAGGCTTGTGTGTGTGTGTGTGTGTGTGTGTGTTTGTGTGTGAGTGTGAAGGCTTGGGTGTGTGTGTGTGTGTGTGCTTGGGTGCGTGTGTGTGTGTGTGTGTGTGTGTGTGTGTGTGTGTGTGAAGCCTTGGGTGTGTGTGTGTGTGTGTGTGTGTGTGTGTGTGTGTGTGTGTGTGTGTGTGATGGGTGTGTGTGTGTGTGTGTGTGTGTGTGTGTGTGTGTGTGTGTGTATGTGCGTGTGTCCAGTCCAGTACTCAGAGGTGGCAGTCAGTTCTACGGACAAAAATGGCTTGTTGATGGCAGAAGTCAGGGCAGAGTGGCCAGATTGATTCCAGCTGATACAAAGGCAACACTGAGTCAAATAACAACTCATTACAACTCGTTACAACCGAGAATCCACTCTGTCGTACATCAACGTTTCATGCAGGTGGTATAACCAGAGAGAGTAGAGAGAGAGAGGTTGCATTGGCCCATTGTTTCCGGGTTCTATTATTGCCCCCCTTAGGCAGACCTAAGCAGACCTAAGGGCTGTTCTATTCATTGTAGGAGCATTATGACACGCCCCTATAGGCAGACCGGAACCTGGTCGCGTTAGGTGCCCATAGAAACTTATTACGTTGGCATATCTCTATATCTCTGGTATAATGGTGTAGGGATATCTTCTTAGGGAGCCCTGAGGAATGTCACAGACCGAAAGCTTGGTCATTAAAAAGAAAGGATTGAAGTGTGCAGACATTTTTCTTCTTTCACAATCTTCATTTTTGTTTGGCACCTTTTAATCTTGAGTGTGGTGTAATTTGTTTCAATACAGAGTAGGGATATCTTCTTGCCACAATTTTGCCCTGGTAATACGCATCAACGGCCATCCGGGTACACGTTTTCGGCATGTTGCGCTTGAACAACGCTAGTCTACAGGTCCTTGTCTTTCGTTTATTCTTTCCCAACACCACCAAATGACTTGCATTTGCTTTCCCCAGAATGTTTTCCCCCATAAAAGGGCGTAACGCACATGAAACACGTCACGCCGTTCATGAGTATACCAATTGACCTTTGTTGGAATCCCGCAGCCTATGTGAGTATTATTGCAGGTGTGACGGAGGTCATCTTGCACCTGTTCACCCCCCTCGGGGATCGAACGTGCAACCTCGTCAACTACAACGGTTCGGCAATGGGAGACACAGTACGATACCGCTGGGCCAAGAGACTAGTCTCTCGGCCCAACGGCACGAGACTGTATGAAGCTATCGGAGGGGTTTGCCAACGTTCCACGCCAACTCTGTGCTAGTTAGCCTCCGTTACACAGGCAGTTGAGACAGCCTATCTGAGTATTATTGCAGGCGGTTAAGACAGTCCTGAAGGCAAAAGGGGGTCCAACCTGGCACTATAGGTAGAGGTGTTCCTAATAAAGTGGCAGGTGATTGTATGTAATGTATGATACATATTGCTGAGATACTGTTCTGCTAAGGCTATCATACCAATTCATAATCTGGACATACAGTATATAGGGATAATAAAATAGCAACAAGAATTAGCCCCTCCTTTATATTGCATGGACTAAATCAAACACTGCCTTTTTTCTACTAGAGTACTTGTTAAGAAGGAAGGTAGCTAGGGAACAATACTCTTAAGGCTCAGAAAGTGGCATTTGTATATATATTACTACACACTACAAGTGTAGATACTGATTTTTTTTTTAATAACGATGTGTGTATGGGTAATACACATTTAAGTTCATATGGCATTACAAAAAATGATTTATTAATGTTACAACATTGATGAATCTTTTCTTATTATTTTTTGAAAATGTGCTTTTTTTAATCACACAAAACGCATGAAAATATAAGAACATAAATATATTTGATGTAGAAATGTTCATGTATAACACTATTCATTCAATTCATTGTTTAAAAAAATGAATCATGCATTTTTCATAGCATTGTAATCTGGTGAGAAATGTATATTCTTTGTTTCACATTTAAGTCTATACAGAAATATATGTATGCTGTAGATATGTCCGTTTGTGACACAACAGTCATTGAAATAAAATGTACAAAATAATCAAAGGTTTTACTGTGTTATAATACAGTATTTTGACATGTACACACTCTTTATTACACAGAAATAAATATTAACCCGAAAATGTATATATGTATATTAGTTCAATCCACAGGGGAAGTCAAGACATTTGAAGTAAACGGTGGTTGAAATGAAATTGAGTTCATGTAACATTAATTTCACATTTCAATTCTGATTTCATTGAGTAAACTAAAAAAGTTAAATTTAATGTCTTAATTCAGTGGTTCTTAACCTTTTTTTCTTGAAGCACCCCTAACCAGTGCCCAAGACAAGCCGCGCACCCCCAACCCAAGCGTCTACACGTGTATACGCACTAAAAAATGATTTGAGTGATTAATTACAATGATTCTAGCTTTAGACATTAATCAATACTTTAATGACTTTACATGGGGACCAAACCATGTTTAATTTGGTCTTGATTTGGCCTAATTATAATGTTTGGAAGCAGAATTTTGGTCACAACCTCAACACAAACAAAATTCCGCGCACCCCCTGAATTCTCTGGCGCACCCCCAGGGGGTGCCCGCACCCCAGGTTAAGAACCACTGTCTTAATTAATACATAATTGACACATGTTGGTATGACTGTTCAACATTTTGCTTTGTGATTGGCTTTTTTTTTTTTTTTTTTAAACTTTAACCTCTCCCTCTCTTTCAGTAACTAAATGTTTTAGCCCTTTTAATTTGACCAGTTACAACAAAATTACCAAGAAAAAAATGTCTGCCTCTAAAGACAGTGACGTCTGTCTGAAGCTTCATTGTACCTCTCAATAATCCTGCATTTTCCCATCAGGGTTGCCAAATGAGACGGATGATTTCCAGCCTGAAGGACTAAATGCTGCATAATGCATCATATCAGTAAGGTTTTCATGTATTTTAGCAAAGTGCACCCTTGAATGAAAGAAAGTGATGAACTTTATCAGGTGGGAAACCCAAACCAATTACTAGCATTTTCAGTGAAGTACAGCTGTGGTGCGCACATACAAGACGCAGGTGCAGAATAAAAAAAAGTCAAAACTATGAACAAAAAGATGAATGTCCGATGATGAATGGACACACTGCTCCTGTTGCTTTTTAATTTTTTTAAGAGAACGCTTTCGAGCTATGACATCAGACTACGTCTAATGAAGAGCGATTAGCTCGAAAGCGTTCCCTTGAAAAATAAGAAAGCAATGGGAGCAGTGTGCGGACATTCATCATTCTCTTCATATCATTTTCAGTGAACCATCAAAGGGCTACCTCAAAAGAGCTGTACAGGAAATCTACAGATCGCTGAACAAAAGTAGCAACAGAGAAATGTCTGCTTTTACAAATGTGATGAACCGAGAAAAGTCCACAGTGAAACACGTTCCAAAATGTAATAGACTAACACATTTTGACAGAGTAATGTTGTTGTACAGTCAAAGTGAAAATAATGCTTAAAATCTGTGTTAAATAAATGTCATACATTCAAAAAAATGAAATCACATTAAAAAAAAGCATATAGATAGTTTTTAAATAATGTCTGGTATTAGGAAGACTTTTACAAAGTATGAAAGAGTGTAACATGTCCGGTACTCTGTACCTTAGATATGCAGTGTAGTAAGTAAATTACATTACTGTACATGTAGAGATACATTAACTGAATAGAAACAGTACAATAGAGTGTAACCAAGTAGGAGCGGTGGTGTCTCAGGAGGTAGAGCAGACTGTTCGGCAACCAGGAGGTTGCAGGTTCGAGCCCCACTCTGCCTGACCCCATCGATGTGTCCTTGAGCAAGATACTTAACCCCAAGTTGCTCCTGGTGGCAGGGTGGTACCCTGCGTGGCAGCCACGGCCACCGGTGTGTGAATGAGAGTGTGAATGGGTGGATGTGAGGCATACAATGTAAAGCGCTTCTTAGTGCTTGAAGGTGTGGAAAGGCGCTATATACAGTAAATGCAGTCCATTTACCATTAATGTGTTATAGTTGTATTGCATAGTATGTTTGCATCTGACTTCACTAGTTCAGGGAGAGGGTAAACAGCTCACTGCAATCCTGAGTAGGAAGAATGAATTGAATTGAGTTGAATGAGCAGAGCAGCTAATTAACCACTGAGCTCGTGAAAACACCAAAGACTTTGTGTATTCCAATATGCGACCTTGCGTCCTCCACTTGTGCTTGTGGCCTCACTCCGCCTCCTGGCTCCGCCGTGGAGAAAACAATGAAGTTTCCCAGCTGTCAGCCTAGCCAAAACTATTTTTGGGGGACTATTCATTCACCATCCAGTTTGCAAATGAGAAAATGACTTTACAATTGAGCTTTTGCGAGATATTGAAATACAAATGCTGTTGTCAGTGGTGTCATCGTGACATATTACTTCCTGGTACGAGGCCACAAGCAGAAGTGGAGGACGCAAGGTCACATATTGGAACGCACCCTTTATTTCCTGAGAGTTCTCATAAAGGACAACATCTGTCAAAAGCTGGTTGTGTCCCTCTATCGCTGCTCATTTGAAGACATGCTGACACTGCCTGTCCGGGGGGGGAAGTCTGACTTTAACACAGTGGTCCAAGTCGGAAATTAGATATTTGTCATGTGTTAGCAGTTCAAACATCTGTGCAAAAAAGTCAACAAAATACATTTTTAAAAATGAGTGTTTATGTTTCAAAAAGGGAAATAGAGGAGAGAGGGTTTTAAAAAATGGGTGGGAAGGTTGCAGGTTCAAATCCTGTTTCTGTAGCAAAGTTTGCCTGTTCGACTCCCGAGCCGCCAGGTTGGTGAAGGGTAGTAATTAACCAGTGTTCTCCCCCATCCTCTTCCATGACTGAGGTACCCTGAGCATGGTACTGTCCAGCTGCCCTGCTCCCTTGAGGAGCCATTGTGAGCTGCCCCCTTGCACGGGTGAGGCATAAATGCAATTTCATTGTGTGCACTTGAGCGCGGTGAAGTGCTGTGTCACAATAACAAAATGGGATTTGGAGTTTCCCAGTTGGGCTTTCGCTGAGCCGGTGGATTGTAAACGCTGTTCAGGTGTGCTAAAGTTCATAATTGGCTTCATTTGGCTCTGCTTACGTCTATGGGTGACTGGCGTGACATGCTTTGTCCATTTATATACAGCCTAGTCATCAGAGTTGTCCATTTATATACAGCCTAGTCATCAGAGTTGGCAGCAGCAGCCACCCGGATCTCAGAGGGCCTTGGGCCCAGACCCCCCCAATAATCCGGCCCTGAATGATTTTGTCACTTAAAAAGACGAGTTTTTTGATTATCATTCACTCAAAAAGGTGAAGTTTTTTTAGTCACTAAAATCAAGCGCCTCCAAAGGCCTACCGGCTGGTCCTCCCAATTCGGACACCATTTGTAGCAAAGGGGAGTACAGGTAGAGCTGCCCTGCTGGTACTTGAACCCAGACCTTCTGGAGTACCATACCAGAGAGAGTAGAGAGAGAGAGGTTCCATTGGCCCATTGTTTCCGGGTTCTATTATTGGGGGGGAAATCCCCCTTTAGGCAGACCTAGGCAGACCTGAGGACTGTTCTATTCAATGCTAGGAGCATTATGACACGCCCTTTTAGGCAGACCGGAACCTGGTCACGTTAGGTGCCCATAGAAACCTATTATGTTGGCATATCTCTATACTTAAAGAATCTCTGGTCATACTGTCAGCAGAACTGTGAGCCGCCGCAGCAGCCTCCCTTCGTGACGCTCTCGTACGAAGGGGGCGGTAAGACCTCCTCCTCTTCTTCCTCTCTTCGCCTCCTCTCCTCCTCCTCCTCCACACCTCCTCCCTCCTCTTCCTCCTCCTCCTCCTCCTCCATCTCCTCCTCGTCGTCCTCGTCTAGCCCCGGGGGGGCGTAGTGCTCCCGCATGAGGCTGGCGATGAGGCCCTCCCGCTCGGGCGCAACGTCTCCGGACCTCCCCTCTCTTCCACCGGCCTGGAAGAGAAGAAAACAATTTTAATGTTTTATTAAGGATAGCCTCTTGAGATGAATCATCTCCTTTTCAAGGGGGTCCAACAATACATCACTCGAGATAATGAAAAAAGGAAGCGCACACAGGGCTTGTGTGAAAAATGTAAATTGTAGAAGAAAATGTACAACAGGTTAAAAAGGAAAGAGATGGGAGAGCGCTGCCTTGGGTCTCAATCTCAATCAAATGTTGTGCAGGTGCTCTACAAGGGAAACGGGCATCAGAGTCAATGAGGGTCCCGATGCAACACTGCTATTCAAAGATTTCTTTTTTCCAAAGACTCCTGCACGAGTCGAAACGCGTCGGTGCGTGTGGAAAAAATAAAACTTTAAATAGCAGTGTTGCCTCGGGACCCTCCTTGACTATGAAGTTTACAACAGGTGTCAGAGGTTAACTGGAGCAACAGAGGTTTCGGACCTAGTCTATTCTCGATGTCTCCGGTGCCTACTCTGGGAGTGGACGCACCAAGCAATACACGGGTCTAAAGTGCAGGCGCAGACGCCGACCTTGTTGGTTTTTGGCATCCAACAATAAATGACATGCCCTTTTTGAAATAATAACATTAAGAACAAAACACAAACTCCTCCACACTCTACACAACTAACATTGTACCCCAGACCAGACCCCATCCCCATTCCTCAACGACCACCATGAAGTTTTCTGCATGTAAACATGTAAACAGATCAGATACATAAAGTTCATTTGCAGGTATGTGAACGGTACACAACACATAAACGAAGTATCTATGGATCCTGGCCGGTACAACTATATGTCTATTTATCAGCAAGCTAACACTGTTGGGGGCTCGTTCAATCTATCCGTCTATCTCTATCTACGTACAGTATCTAACTGTCTGTCTGTCTGTCTATCTATCCATCAATTCATGCATCCATCTATCTATCTATCTATCTATCTATCTATCTATCTATCTATCTATCTATCTATCTATCTATCTATCTATGTCTATCTGTCTGTCTGTCTGTATTATTTTGCATTGCTGTTACCTGGTATCTCTCATGTTGCATTGCTGTTACCTGGTATCTCTCACGTTGCATTGCTGTTACCTGGTATCTCTGTAGCCGGGAGCTCGTCTCCTGGGTGATCTGGCGGTACAGGTAGGACGCCTGTTTCACCTGTCTCCTCACCAGGTGTCTCCTGAAGGCTCGCTGGATGGCCGCCGCAGAGACCTCTTCCTGTTTACGACGCAGAGTCGTGGTGATGGGCTCGTAGGAGACCTGAAGGACACACAGGATACAACTTATTTGAAGTCTTTTATCACATTGAAACCCATTATAAAACACGGCCATTGAACTACGAAAATGGCCCTCTTCAGGTAGCCTAATGTGTAGTTTTTTATTCCGTTGAAACCCATTACAACACACGGCTATTGGACTACAAAAATGGCCTACGGTAGTTTAGCGTGCAGTCTTACGGCACACAAGAAAGGTTATTTTAACTTTTGTGCAAAACTGTGTTAGAGACTACAACGTGCGCCTCGTATATTTGACGTGAAATGAGGCACAGCCAACCCTACCGCTGCAGCGCGGCTGAAGTGGCTGCACATACGACATGCAACTTCTCTTTTGTAGTCCAAATAATTTCATATTTTTGCACGCACTCAAAAATCGCTTGCCAAGTGAAGTCGACAATCACACCATTGGTTATCATTCATTCTGAGGTACAGCATATGTGTGATCGACGGGGGAATGCGAGGTGGATCGGAAAATAGCTTTCAGTCCCAGTCAAAAGTTTTGTGTTTCACAGCCCCATGAGCCGCCCAGAAGGGGTGTAGACTTAGCTGCCCCATAGAAATCCATTATAAAACTTGGCTATTGGACTCCAAAAATGGCCCTCTTCAGGTAGCCTAGCTGTGTAGTTTCTTCTCCCATTGAACCTCATTACAACTGAATACTGCACTTTACTGTGTTTATGTTGGGTTTTTTGTCAACCTGTCTTTTTGTCCTATAGAGGGAGGGGAGGGGGGGGGTTGTGTTTGTCTATTGTGTTCTTGTTTATTGTAATGTCTTTGTAATTGTATCAGATGCACTGAAAATGGCACAGAACAATTTTCCGAAAGGACCAATAAATAATCTATCTATCTATCTATCTATTTATCACAAAACAAAGCTATTGGACTACAAATGTACCTTGGAGGGGTTCAGCGCCATGAACTTCTCCTCCATCTGCTGCTTGAGGGCGTCCATCTCTCCGGACTCCCCCAGCACGCGCTTGGTGAAGGCGAACAGGATGTCAAGGCAGTGGATACGGTCGCCACTCACCATGGGCAGGTCCATCGCAATCAGCTTGATCCTAATGCCAAGAAATACATTCACTATATATGAGTACTACATACAAAGACACAATGGCTTTGTTTCCCACAATGCATTAGCAATGCACTCTGCTTTGTGTATGACATCATATGACATAATTTACATTACATTACACTTAGCTGACGCTTTCATGTATTCAAGGCAACTTGCAACATTTTTTTCCAGGGTATTGGTTACAGACCCTGGAGCAATGTGGGGTTAGGTGCCTTGCTCAAGGGCACTTCAGCCATGGATGGAGATGTAAGTCAAGGTCAGGGGGGGGGGATTCGAACCGGCAACCCCTTCATGGAAAGACCAACTCTCTAACCACTAGGCCAGTACTCATAGACACCTGAAATAGGAATTACTAGAGAAGAGAGTATATCTTATAAGAGTACTTTGCGGGGTCCATAGGACTCCAATCATTCTGGTCTCCAATAGTTGAGCGCCCCACATGGAAACAGAGGGTACGTCCCAATATGTGACCTTGCCTCCTCCACTTGTGCTTGTCTCCTCATCCCGCCTACTGGCCCCTCCTCCGTGGACAAAACAATAAAGTTTCCCAGCTGTCAGCCTAGCCACAACAACTTTTGAGGGACTGTTTTTCATTCACCATAACAATTGCAAACGAGAAAAAGACTCTACAATTGAGCTTTTGCAAGATATTGAAATATAATGCTGTTGTCAGTGATGTCATCATGACAAGAAGTGAGTGGAGGAGGCAAGTGGAGGAGGCAAGGTCACATATTGGGATGCACCCAGAGTGGAACTGCAACCAAAACAGTTCGTAAACTGGAAATTCACCACGAGAACCATGAGTGACAAATCTGGGGTGCATTTCACAAAATTGCTTTGCAAACAACAAAGTAGCTAACATAGTTAGCAACTATGGTTTCGAGAAATGCACTTGGGGTAAATTTCTCAAAGCCATAGTTGCTCATTACGTTAGCTACTTTGTTGTTTGCAATGCAATATCCTATTGGCAACTACATAAGTTTCTAGATGGCTAACAACTATGCTTGCGAGAAATGCACCCCTGGTCTTCCTTGAAAAATCTGTGCGCTTTTCTCCTTACCTGTTGGGCTTGGCGATGCGCAGGGGCTCCGAGAGCGTATCGGCGAAGCTGGAGAGCTTGGCATACTCGATGAAGTGCGTAGCCTCCGAGTCAAACTTCTCCCACACCTGGACAAATAACCAGAGCAATCCAGATTTGTAGTCTTCTATACCATTTAAACACATTATAAAGCATGGCTTTTGAACTACAATGGTCCCCTCAGGTAACCTAGCATGTAGTCTTTTATCCCACTGGAAACCAGTACATAACACGCCTAAGGAACTACAAATGGCCTAATATGGCTGCTTTTAAGTTGCCTAATGTCTGTCAATGAAAGGCGTGGCCTCCGTATCAAACTCCTATCACACCTGGACTAACAGCCTGAACAATCCATATTTGTAGTCTTTTATCCCATTGAAACCCATTATAATGGGATAAAAGACTACACTTGGCTACCTGAAGGCGGCCATATTCGTCCATGCTTGTAGTTCATGAAGCGTGTCTTACGGGGGCTTCGATGGGAGAAAAGACAATTATTTACCTCGTAGAACATCTCAAAGTCATCCTCGCTGAGCGGCTCAGTGCTCTCCTCTGTGGCGACGCTGAAATTCTCCAAGATGATGGCGATGTACATGTTTACCACGATCAGGAAGGAGATGATGATGTAGGACACGAAGAACGCGATGCCCACCTGCGAACGAATCACTGAGTCAAATGAACCGAATAGTAGAATCAAATGATTCATAATGAATTAACGTTAAGACATTATGTAGCTGAAGTTCTCCAGGATCACTAAATCAATAAACCAAATTAATCAAATGAACCAACTGAATGAAGAAGCCAAATCCCCATCTTTGAATCATAATAACATAACAAAAAAATGTAATGAATCATTGATGAACCGAATCATGGTCAAAAGACATCATTAATTACCATAAAGACATAACATGTCCACTAATCTAGCGACAGCCAAGCAAATATTGCTGGAGAGAATCTTGCCGTTGCCAACATTGCGGGTCGGGAGTTGACGTCTGACGCCTTAATCGCTTAACCATGAGTAATCGTAATGTATTGTTGGTAGATTATGCCATCCTAGCGGGTCGAGAGCAGTGTTAATTTCGTCAACCAGGACGATGACGAAAATATTTCGTCAAAGCCCCTTTTTCCCGTGACGATGACGAGACGAAACGGAAAATTGTTTCCAGAAAATAAAAATATGACGAAAATGAAAACGTATTTTCGTTAAGGAGACTAAGACGAGACGAAATTTACAAGCCATGGACGAATGGACATTAAAAATGTAATTGTTTAAAATAATTTGCAATTGTTATAAAGTGTTTCTTGAGCTTCATAGAAGATTGAGCTGTTGCCCTGTTCGTCTCTTCAGGCAGTGCCTGGCGCGGGCGCGGCTCAATCAGTAGTAGAGATCAGTGAGTACTGTTCAGTTGGGTTTAGGCCCTAAAATGTTTCCCAGAAAATTAAAAAAGATAGCCGACGTTGAGGCAAGTGTTAATTTTGAAACATGTTCAACAATCCTTTTGTCCATAACGAAGACGTGTGTGTTTGTGCAGTCTTGATAATGGTACTGTCCCGCCAACCTTCCTCTGATGCCGTCATTTTAAACCTCCTCGCGCGTCCACTGTTCTCCTTTCCACTTACGCCTACCCCGACGTCCGTTGTCTGTTCTTTTGTAATGTTTGCTATATTGGTTGTTTAACCGTATGAATAGGCAGGTCGCAAGCAAAACATGGAGATATGCATTTATTTAAATCAGACACACCGGGAGAAGTTTAAGGGATAAGTGCGCTACAAGGGGAAAAGTTGTTATAGTAGCCTAAACAGAGGCACGGCTACTGTAGTTTTGGATAAGAATCAATGTGTGGACGATCGCTAAGGGTTTAAAGTGCGGAGATATGAAACTTGTTCCCGTCGAGGGCAACGCTAAAAGACCCAAGGAAGTCGACATCCCTTCCATGCGATGCGTCTTATAATATCGTCTCCCAGACATCCCAAGTTCTAAAAACGCAATGCTTAAATTTGGAGATGCTTATCAACCCTCGACATCCCGACAAAAACAAAACAGCATTAGTGTTCAAACATTGTTCAATGTTCAACAACTTTTCCCTCTGGACTTTTGCAGGGCGTCCTACGAAATGTGCGTAATCTATTTGAAGTAGCCTATTCCACGGATGACGCACGAGTCATTATCTATCTATGTCCCCGCATTGCCAATTGAAAAAACCCTGCGAACTTGCATAGTCTAAAATCAGGAATATTTTACTCGCGGGCATCGGGGAGCCACTATTAAATATCAGGGAGACTTCTTGGACTTGGGATGTCTGGCCTTCCCACTGCCTGCAATCTGCAGGCTATGAGTCACGCGGTCAGGTAAAGAAAACCGTGTAGCCTACGTGATCCAATTCAAAAGCTAATGAGAGAGAGAGAGAGAGAGAGAGAGAGAGAGAGAGAGAGAGAGAGAGAGAAAACTGCATCTGGAAGTGTGTGTGTCTAAGTGTGTCTAATGCTCTTTTGCTCTATGCTGTTGAAATTACTTTTACAGGGCTGATTTGGGTTTTGGTGGAAAATATTTTAACAAATATTTGCTGCAATAGGCTATCTAGTAATAATTTGTGAAATAACGATAGCCCTAGTAGCCTAGGTTATTAATTTTACACCAATGTTGACTAAAATGACTAAAGTTTGAAATGTTGACTAAAATGACTAAAATGACTAAAATTTGACTAAGACTAAAATTGATTTTCGTCATTGTGACTAAGACTAAGACAAGCTGATGAAATTAACACTGGTCGAGAGTTGAACCGGCAACCTTTGGGCTACACACAAGTCTGACGCCCTAACGGTTAGGGCCTAACTGCCTCCCAATGTTGTGCGTGAACGCGTTCAAAAGAACGCGTTCATTGAACACGCTCATTTTTTCGTGAACGTTGAACTGAACGCAACACATTTTCAGATGCGTCCCAGCATCTCTATAAGAGGGTCTGTCCGTCCGTCCGTCCGCTGTCCGTCCGTCCGTCCGTCTGAAACGCATTCCTTCAATTGTTCCTTCCTGTGTCCACAAGGCGGAGGCAGAGAGGCATTTTGGGCAGAGCCGTATGGCTCTGATTTTGGGCTGGAGCGAATGCGTGTCAAAACGTAAAGCCGGCAAGGCTAAGCTGATTGCATTGTGAGACAACTGAGGGGGGCATTCCATTTTCGGCATTGTTTTGCGTTTGGACAGTGGTAGGCAACTTTGTTCCTTCTCCACAGCACACCAACACCACTGTGAGTGTCACTTAATGTTCACGGTCTTGTGATAGACGTTTCAGTGAGTAGTCAGTGTATTTCACACAGATGTTTGTGCTTGGATAGAGGGGCGTTTGCATTGCATAACGCTCCACGACATGGAATCGTAATAAGTTGACAGGCGACCAGCAGCGTTACAGCTCTTCCTCTAAACGTGCTCCAAACATTCTGCCACTAGCCTACGTTTCAGTGAGTAGTCAGTGTTCTCGAACTACAAGTAGACAGATGGGCCATTTGCATTTCACATACGCTGTAGTGTTACTGATGTTCTCGGACATATTTCAAGGGAGATTAGTTTTCTACTGGCGAGCGCGTGGACCCCACAGGTGCTTTCCCTTGCGCTCAGAGAGCACGGGACAGAACGCGTCTTTTGATTCGTAGCTAATTGGTTTGCAGTCGTATGAATTTGGTAAACTCTGCCACTGAAGCTCACTGCTTTGTGCCTTGACGGTGAAAAGCTGGCATTGAAAATTAAGCGCGTAATTCACCCAAAGGGTGAACCCATAAGCGCATGATTCACCCAAACGGTTTTATTTATTTATTAGGCTATTTGGCGATGTTTAGTTTCTTTCCCACATGCACATGATGCTGAAATGGCGTGATAGCCTACTAAAGGTTGATAAACAACCTACTAATAATATCTGGTAATTTGTAGCCTAGAAATCTAGACGCCCCTAGCGACCGCAAATTGAATTTGCTCCCGGGGGCAGTCTAGCGGACCCCGGTCGTTTTGCGAGGCTGAAAGTTATCCGATGACAGGGCCAATCAAATCGCGAGGGGGGCCGGGCTACCTAGTAAACAGGAAACTTTCTAAGAAGAAGCATGGTGTCCGTCCGTGCTACATACAGCACGAAAGTGTTTACTTAATTTAAAAAGCCTGGATGATAATACATTTCGTGGCTGACATGGATTGATGTAATAATACACCATGAACTTATGGGGCACAAATAGATCTCAACACATTACCATTTGATCATTTGATGTTTTAAACTAGCTCGGTAAGCTAAGTTGAGCATTTTACAGAACCAGATAGTCACACGTTATTATCAGACCACTACTGTAGGTGTAGAATGAAATTGCTAAGACACATGCCATTAAAAACGAGACATTTGGGAGCTTTGAAAGTCTTTGAGTAGCTTACTAAATAGATGGGAATGACACAGAGTCTACCAAGCTAGTGGCTAGCTAACCTGTCGTCAACAACACAGACCTAGGTATCCAGGTTAGGGTTAGTCTTAGAAAAAAAAAACTAGGGTTAGAAACAAAAAACTAACATCAAAAAGATAACTAGCTCCGTTATATGGCGGTGGGATCGATAGTCTGGCTAGTGGGAGCGAGCTGACCGGGGAGCGTCCTGCGTTGGGAGCGACAATCCGGGAAAGTTTTGGGTAGCTGGCTAGCTAACGCCGAACATGCCATGTTGACAACAATCATAAATATAACCATTTAACAAGCCCCAAATTGCTCGACATTTTGCTGATTGATCAAGGAGGGTCATGTGGTTGAAAACGAGGCATTTATGAACTGTATAAGTGAAAACACGATTTATTAGGAAACTTGTTTGTGGCTGTGGTCATCACACGAATTCACTGCTACGACGGCTGGAAGTTGCCGTTTCACCTACAAAGAGGCCCTCGCTAGTGGCTAGCTAACCTGTCGTCAATAGCAGAGCTAGGTATCCAGCCTTGTATTATATGCCTGCCCCAAATTCTAATAAGATCCATGTCATTAAAAACGAGACATTTGGGAGCTTTGAAAGTCTGTAAGTCGCTTACTAAATAGATGGGAATGACACTGGTCTACCGACCTAGCGGCTAGCCATGTATTAGTTATGGGTATACAGCTAGCTAGCTAACACCGAACATGCCATGTTGACAACAATCATAAATATAACCATTTAACAAGCCCCAAATTGCTCGACATTTCGCTGATTGATCAAGGAGGGCCATGTGGTTGAAAACGATGCATTTTTGAACTGTATAAGTGAAAACACGATTTATTAGGAAACTTGTTTGTGGCTGTGGTCATCACACGAATTCACTGCTACGACGGCTCGAAATTGCCGCTTCAACAAAGGGGTGTGTCGCGTGTACGAGAGCATAGAAATAATACAATAGAATGGCCCATGAATGGAGCGGTCAATAGGAACGCTTGCGTCAGACAGGCCGCCATCTTGGAACATGGGAAGCGCCGCGGAGCGCTGCTTTGAAATGAATGAACGTCTATCGGAACCAAGCCAACATCCCAGATAGCAGATATTTTGGCTTTGTTTTGGCAGATATCTGCAATTTATGGCTTCCTTTTGGCAAGCCATAAGCTTTTGGCAAAATTTTGGCATGGTTATGGTTGACCTGGGCGCCAGTGAATTGGGGCGTTCCTCTGGAAAGCAAAAAAGCCCAAGATTTGGCTAAAATATGGGTTGTTTATGGCTTCCCACAACACATTAAAACGTGCGGACTGTGAATGAATGAGTTATGGCCAGGTTATGGCATGTGTCAGGTTAATCTGAACCTCGGGTGGAGAGCGGGACAGCAACGTTCTACATTGGTGCGCTTACGGCAATCCAAAAGACTGCCAAAATCAACTGTCAAGAGAAACTCGTGCTTGCCTCACTTCAGTTTCCCCAGCGCCAGTGTGTGTCAGACTTCAGTTTATGCAGGTAAGTGCAGTTGACACGTTTTATATTAAATACAACCGCCGATGACTTAAGAGATTAGGCATTTTGTGTTATCGGTTTTCATGTTGATTTCATAGGTCTGTGACCGCGGTTTCCGTTTTATGCGCTGAAACTTCGATACCCTTTTAACATGAGCTAAAACACAAACGTCTGTGACACACAACTGTGACATTTAATCTTAGTTGCTACCCTCATACTCAGTAACGGTTGATTAAATGTTGTTCTGTGGTTGAAATTCACTTTCAGATATCAATGCCAAGGGAATTTCAATCAAAGAACAACAACACTAGCAATCCCAGCTAACTGGCCAACGACAGCTAGCAAAAGCCGGGAGCTAGCTAACTCAGGCATGGAGCATCTTCTACCTAGTGGCACAAAGCAGAGCACTATCTAGCAATATCTGTCTGTCACGGAAAGTGTTGGACTCACTGTAATTCTAGCCTACTACTGAAGCAATCGAGTGAATCTGCTTTTTTCTACATTGTCTTTTCAGATGTGCTGCTGCTGAAGGCAGTCACCCGGTGGAGGAACTTGTTTTTTGACAGGCATACTACAGGTTGGTTCCACAATTTATTAACCTCTCTCTCTGGTCTAATCTTCGTTCGTTGTGAAAGTCCTTGCTTTTAATGTAACTGCTTTTAAGTATACGTCTGTATTGGGTAATGCAATGGTCAGTTTGTGTTTAAGCGCTGGCTATTTAACATGATCAGTTGTTAAGGCAGTGTGTATTGTTCAGCTATCAACAACAGGGGGTAAACCGTATACAGAAATGTGGCCCATGTAGGCCTATGTAATCTTTCTATATCATTTGTAATACTGTACCTCAACACAGAGAGTAGCTTACTAGAGGTGTCAAAGGTAAAAGTAGAAGTGAATTCATGGTGAAATGTAAACAAACGCCTGCCCCCAGACCAGGATCTCGGAAAAGACTGAATAAGGGGGAAAAACACCTCAGTTAGTCCTACTGACAAGTCCAGGGTAGTGGGAGCATTACTAATTGGCAGAAAGCTTTAACAATGGCACATGATATAACATAGTGACCAGTCTGTTTCACCAGTTATTCTACTGTAGGCACACCCAATGAGATAGATAGCCTACAGCTTTGTTGTTATTGAAAAACCTAAAAGCTAGGTTAAAAAAACCTCCAATTTGACCAGTACTCGGATCTTAGAATCAGTGGGCTACTATATACTCAAGTGCAAGTTATGTTTTGGCAGGGTTTTGTTTGATTGAGTATTGTTTTTTTTCCTATTATTTTTCTCCCTTTTACTTTTGACAATTCCGTAGATGGTTGTACAATCTACTGTAGCCTACTACTCATGTCATTTAAAATGTATAAAATATGAAATAACATCTACATTCTCTTTTCAGATGCTGTGCTGCGAACGGACACTGCAGTCACCTGTGGGAGGGGTCAATCAAATCGGATCTCAAAAACAGGTACCAAATTTTAATAACACCCCTCCCCCCTCTCCCGTCTATTACTCTATTAATCAAGTGCATTTGTGTCGCCACTTGGCCAGGACACTCTTGTTAAAAGAGATTTTTAATCTCAACAGGTTTATTTTCCTGGTTAAATAAAGGTTAAATAAAAGAAGAAAAAAATGTAATGCCACTGTTTTCAAAGTTACTTTTGCATGTAGTAATTCAATTTGGTTTATCTTTTTTATTCTTTCCTAGATGTCGCGAATCTGATCTGATCTACCTACCTCTATGTGGCAATAGAGTACCTGCTTTTACTGGCCAGGGGACCAAGATGAAAACAAGAGGCCTGTACCCAGACATCCAAGCACCCATCAAGTCACCCAGTCCTCCACCACCTGCCGTGCAGCTATACCCATCCATCAAATCCAGCCACTTGCCCACCCTAACCAGTCACAGCATTTGGAGGCAATAAAGTATAATGAAATGTATTTAATTGTCTTGGTTTTTTTTTTTCTAGATGCATAAATATTCCAGTTTCATTGTTGAAAATCACGCATTTATTAAATGTGCGATTTTCAACAATAAAACAGGAATATTTAGTGATCCCAAATGTAGCCATAATGGGGCCAAATGTCACTTATTTGTCTTATAAGTTTCTCTGTATACCGGTACTTACATTTTAAGTATACAGGGAAACTTATAAGACAAATAAGTGACATTTGGCCCCATTATGGCTACATTTGGGATCAATTATGGGTACATTATGGCAGTATTTAGGGTCATTTATGGCTGTTCTGGGAGAGTTATGGGTACATTATGGCTGAATTATGGGTACATTATGGCAGTATTTAGGCTCATTTATGGCAGTTCTGGGACAGTTATGGGTACTTTATGGCTGCATTTTGGCTGAAGGGTGGGGTCTGGAATTCCTTTTGGGGCCTTTAAGGCTGTACGTGGAAATCCCAAATAGGTTTTGGGTGAACTTTGGTCAATTTATGGCTGGGTTTGGTTGGTTTTGGCATGCCAAATTTGGGCCACTTTTGGCCCGGGGACTCAAACCGAAGCCAGCCAAAAGGCCAAGACACGATTTGGCCCAAAACTCTGCCAAAAACATTTTGCTATCTGGGATGCGGGATTAAATCCGCATAAATTGACATATTTGACTACCGGAGGTTTTTGTTTTTGTTTAATCCTGGTTCGTTACAAAATGTTAAGCATTTACTTACCCTGGAAAATAGATAGATAAGCTATTTGTGTCAACATAGCCTACATTTATGCTCACAACTGATATAGCCTTTTTTCTTATTAACGACAGTCTGTAGCCTACCACAGCGCATAGCTCGAAAACGTTACCTTGAGGAAAATAAAACATGGACTTTTCACAAGCAAGATAGAGAAGTAGGCCTACCTGTGTGCGTGGACGGAATATTTACAATGTATACACCAGATTGCAGTAACAATAAAGCATTAGTTTCTTCATTCACGTTACATTATGTTTCTTCATTCGTTACATTATGGCCATTCTACAGGTGAACGTATGCCTAGCCTAAACTCATTAGGCCTTGTATGTACTGTCACTGGGCCTACCGTAATATAGGGAAAAGTAGGCCTACCGGATTACAATTACAAAACCAACGTAGGCTACAATGCAATTACTTATTCGTAACAGAAATTGAGGAAAGCTTAGGCCTACTTAACACATAGAACTCCAAGTGTATGTTGTGTGACTTACATATCAGGCTTTCAATACATGTATGAGGGCTCCAGGGGAGGTGTTCGATGAACTGTTTAATATAACTTTACTCAGCAGAGACAACATGATAGAGTACATCTCATCTTATTTAAACCTGTTGTGCAAACATGTAGAAAAAAATAAATGACAAAAAGGCCTACAAAAATCTGATGTAGTTCTGTTACACATCAAAACATCTTTATTAGCTAAGATTGTAAACACAACTGTTCTGTAACAAATGTTATCACATTTCAGAATCTACACCAGACTAACACAAACATTTTGCCATTACAGTGCATTACACTACAGGCAGTATTATAGTGTTTTAGCATTTATTTTCACACATTCCATTTAAATGACCAATATATTCCAATAAAACAAAAATGTATTATCATAGCAAAGGTTTTTGAATTTGAGGCAGGTCATTCATGTGGTAGGAGGGGCTGTTACACAGCCTAACACTGTTACATTACATTACACTTAGCTGACGCTTTTATCCAAGGCGATTTACAAGTTTCTTTGTAAATACAGGGTATTGGTTACAGTCCCTGGAGCAGTGTGGGTCATGACACTGTTACATTACATTACACTTAGCTGACGCTTTTATCCAAGGCGACTTACAAGTTTCTTTGTAAATACAGGGTATTGGTTACAGTCCCTGGAGCAGTGTGGGCCATGACACTGTTACATTACATTACACTTAGCTGACGCTTTTATCCAAGGCGACTTACAAGTTTCTTTGTAAATACAGGGTATTGGTTGTTACATTACATTACACTTAGCTGACGCTTTTATCCAAGGCGACTTACAAGTTTCTTTGTAAGTACAGGGTATTGGTTACAGTCCCTGGAGCAGTGTGGGCCATGGAAAGGGAGGGATAGATATAGTATACATTGGCATGCAGGCTCCAGCCTCCCGCGTTCATGACCTGAAGGGGCTCCACAGCCCAGCACTTAAAAAAGCCCGTGGACTGATGTTTTTTAACCAGGAGGCAGTGAATAGAGATCACTGTTACTATTGATGGAATTTAGAGTCGGTATCTTGAAAATTTAAGTTGAGTGTGTGTGTGCATGTGTACATGTGCATGTGTGTTTGTCCTTTGGTGTTGAGGTTTAAGTTACTTGGTCCCATGACAGCTCCCTGTTTCTTCCTTACAGGGGTGAGGTTGGTTCACCTAGAGGCCAAGACAAGGGTGTCCAGTGACAGAGCAAAAGGAGAGACTAAGGCTTGGGCGATTCCCTGTGGGAAAGATCCCAGAGATGAATGGAGAACCAGCATGCTCTCTTCTACTGGAAGAAGAGGTGAGTGAGATGTGAAAGGGTTACCCACATCTAGCACCCTTCACAAACCAGAGGGGCAGGGGGCAACTACACTAACTTTGACACAAATGAAAAACTCCTGACCCTGACAAGACTACCCTACACTAACTCATAGACTATTACACTGACACACTACACTATGAACAACACTACACTATGAACAGCAAGAATATACCATTAAAAACAACACTACACAATCAACAACAAGACTACACTAGGAACAACACTACTACACTATCAACAAAACTACACTATGGGCAACAATACTACACCATCAACACCATGGCTACAAAATGAAAACCAAGACTACACTATCAACAACAACGCTACACCATCAATTACATGACTACACAATGAAAAACAAGACTACACTATGAACAACAAAACCACACTATGAACAACACAACACTACACTACACTATCAACAATAAAACTACACTATGGGCAACACTTCACCATCAAAAACAAGACTACATTATGAATAAGACTACACTATGAACAACAGCACTGCACTATGGACAACAAGACTACACTATGAACAACACTGCACTAGGGACAACAACACTGCACTATGGACAACAAGACTACACTATGAATAAGACTACACTATGAATAAGACTACACCATCAACAACAAGACTACACTATGAATAAGACTACACCATCAACAACAAGACTACACTATGAATAAGACTACACCATCAACAACAAGACTACACAATGAATAAGACAACACTATGAATACGACTACACCATCAACAACAAGACTACACTATGAATAAGACTACACCATCAACAACAAGACTACACTATGAATAAGACTACACCATCAACAACAAGACTACACAATGAATAAGACTACACCATCAACAACAAGACTACACAATGAATAAGACAACACTATGAATACGACTACACCATCAACAACAAGACTACACAATGAATAAGACTACACCATCAACAACAAGACTACACTATGCACAACAGCACTGCACTATGGACAACAGGACTACACTATGGACAGCAAGACTACACTATGAACAACAGGACTACACTATGAATGAGACTACACTAAGAATAAGACTACACCATCAACAACAAGACTACACTAAGAATAAGACTACACCATCAACAACAAGACTACACTATGAATAACAACACTGCACTATGAACAACAAGACTACACTATGAACAACAAGACTACACTATGAACAACACTGCACCATCAAAAACAAAACTGCACTACGACCAACACAACACAATCAACAACAAGACTACACTATGACAAACACTACACTATCAGAACTATAATAACCATGACAAGATAAACACTAACATCAACAAGAACAAACTGATGGCAAGACTAGGCTATACAAAACCACAAAAAACTGACCAACAATGCCAACGAGACTACACTAACAGTAACGAAAGCTTTTCATTTGTGTCAAAGTTAGTGTAGTTGCCCCCTGCCCCTCTGGTTTGTGAAGGGTGCTAGATGTGGGTAACCCTTTCACATCTCACTCACCTCTTCTTCCAGTAGAAGAGAGCATGCTGGTTCTCCATTCATCTCTGGGATCTTTCCCACAGGGAATCGCCCAAGCCTTAGTCTCTCCTTTTGCTCTGTCACTGGACACCCTTGTCTTGGCCTCGAGGTGAACCAACCTCACCCCTGTAAGGAAGAAACAGGGAGCCGTCATGACACCTCAATTTACACCAAAGGACCAGTGTGTGCGTGTGCATGTGTGCTGAACAGGCACTGGGTTGGGCTATGTACACTATATACACCTGATTGGGGCTATGTACACTATATACACCTGATTGGGGCTATGTACATTATATACATCTGATTGGGGCTATGTACATTATATACATCTGATTGGGGCTATATACACCTGATTGGGGCTATGTACACTATATACACCTGATTGGGGCTATATACACTATATACACCTGATTGGGGCTATGTACACTATATACACCTGATTGGGGCTATGTACACTATATACACCTGATTGGGGCTATGTACAGTGTTTAGTATCCCTGCAACAACACAACTTTGCACAGTTTCTTCCTCAAGCTCTTGCTCTGTAGCTGAATTGTATGGAGTTTAGCTATGTGGTGTTGTCTCAACCTGTAGAATGCAGCCAGGACTTGTGAAATTAAATCATAATGATGGTTGTCTATACCATCTTGAGTCTCGACAATGTGATCTCCCAGATTAAAAATATCTTGAGACCCAATTTCTGCCTTCACCACCCTTTCAAGTAGAGACTCGGAACATTGACGGGCAGCGGATGACACATTGCAGACTCGTCTAATGCACTGCTCAGCACATCTTACTACTTTTACTGTACCCGCGCTGGGAATCAACAGGCCACCATTGTTACGAAGGGCAAGAAGGTGGTAATTGTCCCCAAGTGTTGAAGGCAGGGCTGTGCTAATCAAACTACTGCAGCAAACCTCACACTTAAGCTTTCTCTGGACACATTTCACAACAAATCCTGCAATGTATACAAGTGCATTTTCGGTAAGGGCCCCAAAACGTGTTGGTAAATAAGTGTGGTCTAAGACAAGCCCTGCAGTTTGATCATAGGGAGAGGGAACAATGAGGTTGTTGTCGTCGTCATCATCATCGTCGTCGTTGGCATCAGCTGGCACAGATGACGATATGGCAATAGCTGACAAACACACAGTTCCATCCTGAGCTTGAACGTTGCCTATAGAGTACAATAGAGCAGAGTATCATTTATTAAAGGTGCACTGTGTAATATTCTTAGTAGTTTACTTCCAGAATTCATGCTGCCCATTCAAAAATGTCACCTTTTTTATGAATACTTACCACCACCTTCATCGTATTCATTATGACTTGGAAAAATAACACTTAACAGTTGCAATACATACCCTGCCATCTTACACAGTGCACCTTTCATACAGAGGGAAAATTAAAGAAAACATTTCACACATCATTCCACATATACTAACTATATAGCTGTAAATGTTACATACATTCAGCCCAAGGCAGATCTCACTTCCTCTCTGTCTCTCTCTCTCTCACACATTCACATGCACGCTCGCGGGCTTGCGCGCCCGCCCACACACACCCACACACACTTGCCTGTGTCTCCTGGATTGATTCCGCAGCGAACCATGACATGCCGGAAGTAGTTCTTGAAACTCACGACGCTCGGATTGTTGTTCCATCCCCCTAGAATTTGTTGAATTTAAAATGAATCAATTCATTATTACATTTTATATATACACACACACATATATATATATAAAAGTATAGCACTGGGGAACATGATATAAATATATATTGGACGTGTGGAGTTCTTACCCGACGCCCTGATTGAATTGAAAAACAGCTCCACGTGGTCCTGGCTGAGCCGATACGTGCAGACGTACTGTTGTTTCTCAAGCAGTGCAGGTATCATTGTGGTGAAGGAGTTGATGTTGATTATGAAGCCCATAACAGACAGATATCTTCAAAATACAGAGAAGACACATAAGCGGTCTACAACTTAAATATTGCATGATTTGAACATGAACATACTAGATAAACGAGACAGATTAAAGGGCAAGTCGAGAGGCCAATGTTAAATGTTAATATGAGAGCCACACTGAATGAGGAAACAACTTTTTGTTTTTCACTTTAATCTGTCCCTCCTCTCTGTATGCAGCACTGACTACACTGAACACTGTTGAGCTGAGAACAATTAAGGTGCAAGAACAGCATAGGAGGAAGGGAAAAGATAGTATAAAAGCCAGACAGGATAATGCAGTGAAGCTCAGTAACTTACCTAAATGGTTGTATAAACATACAGTACCTTCTTCCGAACTTTAAGTCAACAGAGAAACCACAAACACTGGAACTGCAAGCAGACGTTTTTTGAACTCAACGTCAAAGGAAAGCATAGGCATGTCAACATAGAACTTCAGGCGTTTTAAGGAGTAACCCTGTAAAGGATAACTTCAGCCTATCTCAACATGCAGTTGTAATGCTCACACTACCCTGGGATTTTTTTCCCTCTCTCTTCAGCCTTTTCAGAGTCAAGGGTAGCGTGAGCAATACAACAGCGTATTGAAATTGGCTGAAGTGCTCCTTTAAGGAAATCCAAATGAACACACTTTATGACACCAGATCCACTTCAAAAAATAAAAATAAAAATCATACTCACTGTGACTGACACCACGGGTTGTCTTGCTGACTGCGTTGGATATGGTTCACTAGCCTTTTTCGACGTTTTACTGGATCTAGAACGAGACCGCTAAAAAAGTATGATGTTTAAGTTATAAATAATAATAAACTTTATTTTACAGATAAGAATATGCAGTGCATTAAGGCAAACCCCCAAACACACATACACAATCATTAAGTAATAATAATAATAATAATAATAATAATAATAATAATAACAATAATAATAATAAATATCAGGTTGGGGATAGGCCCACATTCAATTGGATGTCACTGTCCTTTAGATAAACACATCATGATACCATTTCTTGATCAAGTTAATTTACACATAAATGTGATGTTCCTTAGTAGAGCCTGAAAGAACAACTCCTCATTAATTGAGATGCATGCAACTAATTGGTTGACTAACCTTGGACAAATGTTTTGGAAAGGTGAACACTGATGGGATTGCTCCCTCCCTGAGACGAACAGTTTGCCCAGTCCTGTCGAAATCTTCAGGTAGGAAGTGGCAGCTGCATAACAGTGTCCGTTGTTTTGGCACAAACCCCTCTCTCCTCAAAGCCAGCACCCACGCCTGTCGCCTCGATCCTTCTTTGGGAAATCTGCAAGTTGTTGTAATAGTAATAACGTTATACGTTACCCTAAGCTCCTCCACATAATAGCATAGAAATGAGGCAAGTAGCACCACAGGTCGTTTTGGTGCGAGTGGTATTGTATCATGTCTGAGCGAAGTTTTAAAACATTTTTAATGTGAGGTCAACCTAAATTGTACAATAACTAAGGTGTACTGATTGTTGCTATTGACGCGATGCAACAAACACGTTTACAACTAACACAGCTAACTTTAAAAGTATCCGTATCAAAGTCATGCAATTGTCATTGTGCGCATGCCTGGCTATTCTTGATAGAATGTTATTTTGTATCTGATGCGCATGCAGAAGGATGTGATGACAGTTACTTTTCAGTTACAGTAGGCCATCAGTCGGCTATGTAGCTGGCTGTGTAGGCTATGTTTTGGTCTCCGCAAATACACCCAAGACAGACAGAAGTTGTCCGTCAATTCATACAAGAAAATAATAAAATCCTCGCTGTTATTATTAGGCTATCAAATATTGTTTCATGGGCGAAACAAGTAGTTCAGACTAACACTTTCTTTGTAGCATTTCAAGTGTCGTAGGCTAACTGCCCTGGTTAAATCGCAGTTGATTTTCCTCCGTAACTGAAATTGTACTCCTGCAATCTAGCGTTAAGCTTACAGCATCACTTAAAAGTAGCCTACATTTAGTGCCCTACAGTTAAACTGCCGTTGCTTAACCTCAGTAAACAAACTGACATTATAGCTCTAGGAGGCGTTACATTTACTCAAGGCAAACGCAACAGGCCGTTGTTTGTCGCAGACATTTCGTATCGATAACGTTCAAAATCATAAAATAACACATTACCTGTGAAATGTTATTCCTCCTTCTTTAGATTCGTTCGTCCGTTCTTTACTGCAACCATAAGCGGCACAAAAATCCGGCATCTTTATGAATGAACTAGTACTAATCGCTACTACGTCTACGTACAGATATAACTGAACCAGACGCTATGAACCCTGTTCTAAGATGGCGGCGGTACAGACGCATGCCCAGAAGCTGATGGGCCATTCTACTGTATTAGTTCTATGGTACGAGACAGCTGTGACGTTACACAGAAGTGTGTGGGGATTGGTTGTTTGCCATCCAATTGCGTGACGTTGAGTGCTGAAGCAACCGTTTATCCCGCCCACACTGCTGCCCAGCTCTCCTAGACCCTGGTACAGCTTTTTGCTGTACGGGTCTGGCTGCGCTAGGCTAGGTAATTTGTAATGTAGGCCTAGCCACTTGATCTATGTGAAATTTGAAATTAGGATGATGTTAGAAATTAGAATTAGCATGATGGTCTTATTATAGCCTAAACTGCTAAATATAAAGCCTTGTCTCGTCATTTCGCTGCCTGCCACATTATTTGGAGTTTCCATGGGCAATAGGCTATGACCAATAAACAAAAAGCACATCCTCGGGGGGTCAGGGGGGAGCGTTGACAGGTTAGGAGGAGGCCAGCGGGGCGTTTTGGGCGGGGGGAAAGGTTGGAACTGGCATAGAGGGACGCATCTGTTGTCGGCCTTGTTTAATAAAGAAGTGGAACGTGAATTAGTTCACATTACGTGTCATGAACGGCATACATCACTGTAAATGAACGTTGGAATTTGTTTTCCATTGAAAGCTGAGTGACATCTGTTTTCTCTTTTGAAGCGCACGGAGAGAAAGTTCCCCCCTTCTCTCTCTCGCTGGTGCCGCTTGTATCATCAGTGAGAATTTCTTTTGACATCTGTGTGCGCAATGCATTGTGGGCAACGTAGTGTCCGGCTGAGAATAGTTGAATAACATAGGCTTAGTTATTGCTGCTTACGCACGACGTTACCCATGATGAATTGCGTTTGAGAGAGAGAGAGAGAGCGCGAGAGAGTAAGAAGCAGACAGACCAAGCGCTGCATTTAAAATGTGGTTCGTGGAAGGGATGGCACGGAGACAGACACCGATTATCCTTATGAACATTTAAACCACCTTCGCAGCAAAAACAGTAAGGACATCCACAACGTCCTGTTCGAATTTGAAACGGCACATCCATCCGGTGTGAATGCATTTGGCCACTACATGTGTTATAAGTGTGTCACATGAGTTTCCTTAAAAATAGGCTATAGGCATATTTGTGCAATTGACTTTTGCCTTCATTAGGTCTATCTTCATTCAAGAGTTTTGCTCATGTAAATTAATTCATACACAAACAGATAGGCTATATAATATCATATAAAATTATATATACATATTTCATGTTATATATATAATTTATTTATTGAAATGCTAGTAGACTTCATTGCACTAGGTTAGAACTGGTCTACTTTGTCTGTACTGCATGCTGCAAGTTTCATCACCTGGTATGAAACCCACAATTGCGGCGTCATGAGCAAATGTCTAATCAGTTTCAAAGAATGTATGATTTCTAGCTCGTGGTGTGAAAAAAGTAGGCCTATTTATTAGAATATTGCACAAAAAAAAAAGAACTGAACTGAACTTTGAACTAGTTCACAATTAAAATCGGGAACTTTGAACGAGAACTGTTCACTTTGAGCATCTATGAACTGAACTTGAACTAGTTCAGAAAATCTGTGTACTGGCACAACATTGCTGCTTCCCCGTGACTAATTGTAATGTATTGGTGGTTCCTTACGGAGGCGTTTCCACAGTTGCCGCGGGTGTTGGTGCCGGTGTTGACCGCTGCCGGGTCGCACTCCTCTGGGGTGTTGTTGAGGATCGGGTCCAGCAGATTGTCCCAGCCCGCCGACGTGGTGATCTGGAAAACAAGGAAACAAGGCAGCCATGTTTGTAGTTTAATAGCCGTGTTTTATAATGGGTTGGAATGGGATAAAAGACTGCACACTACGTTTTTACATTTTGTAGAGTGTAGAATGTAATATTAAAATGTATATCTCAATATGATTTATTATTATTATTATTATTATTATTATTATTATCATTTTAACATAATTTATTATTTTATTCATATTTATTTTTTATTAAATTTAATTATTTTCTGTCCCAGCCACAAGCGTTACTATTAATAGCTATTATTGTATTTATGTATTTGTTTGTATTCATTTAGCTCACCTGAAATAGGCAGATCATTGAGTTCCCAAAGGTCTCGAAGTTGAACATGTCGTCGATGCCGCCTTGCTTGCGGATGTATGCAAAGTTTGCCATGGCGAATATGGCGTAGATGAACATGACCAGGAAGAGCAGGAGGCCGATGTTGAAGAGAGCGGGAAGTGACATCATCAGGGCGAAGAGCAGCGTGCGGATGCCCTTGGCCCCCCGTATGAGGCGCAGGACGCGGCCGATGCGAGCCAATCGGATGACGCGGAAGAGCGTCGGGGAGACAAAGTACTTCTCAATGATGTCGGCCAGCACGATGCCTGAAAAAAGAGAGAGAAGCAAAATGCATCTAGTTATTCAGTCTTTTCTCCCTTTAAAACCCATAGTAAGATGTGCTATTGGGCTATTGGACTACAAATATGGACGCCTGTGACTTAACAACAATGGACAAGATGACCACCACAGTCATTTGTAGTCTTTTCTCCCATTAAAACATGGCTATTGAACTACAAAAAGGGCCTCGTCAGGTAGCCTCAAAACCCATAGTAAGACATGGCTATTGAAATACAAAAATGGCTGCCTGTGATTTACCAACGATGGACAGGACCACCACAAAGCAACTTGTAGTCTGTTCCGCCATTGTGACCCATATTAAGACCTGGCTATTGAACTACAATGATGGCCGCCTGCGACTTACCCACGATGGACAGGATCACCACCACGAAGTCAAAGATGTTCCAGCTGATGGTGAAGAAATAGCAGCGCAGCGCCAGGATCTTCACCACGCACTCGGCCGTGAAGAGGAGGATGAAGCCCAGGTTGATAAGGTTCAACACCGCCTGAAATGACAACATTATAATAGGAATAATAATGTAGTCTTTTCTCCCAATGAAACGCATTGCAAGACGTGGCTATTGAACAACAACAATGGCCTCTTCAGGTAGCCTAGCATGATGATGATGATGATGATGATGATGATGATGATGATGATTATTATTATTATAATTCTGTGTGGACCCCCAGGAAGAGTACCTGATATGTTTATCAGCTAATGGGGATCCTAATAAAACATCAAATATCAAATGATAATTATAAATATTGATATTCATATTATTACCTATTATTAATAATTAATAATCTCCATATTTACAATATGAATATTCATATTATTACCTCTGTGCTGGAGGATTGCCCATCGGTCTCCACCATCATGGTCACCATGTTGAGGATGATGAGCAGCATGATGGCCATGTCAAAGGCTTGTTCTGACACCACATCGAAGAAGAAGCCCTGAAGGACATTCTGGAGAAATGCCGCAAAATACCGTAAATTATATCAAATTATAGTGCACAAATTACACATTAATTAAGCATGAATTACAAAGTTAGCGAAGTAGCATGATAGCATTCAGAGAAGAAGCTCTGAAGAACATTCGGGAAAAATACAGTAAATCACATAAAAAAACATTACATACAGTATTAAATACTGTAAAATACCATTAATTTAGCATGAATTACAAAGTTCATTAAGGAGCGTGAAGCCCCTACTCTAACACCACATCGAAGTAAAAGGATTGCAGAACATTCTGGAAAAATACAGAGAAAATGCAGGTTGTTTGATCTGACGTGACTGCAGGAAGCGGGAAGTTTGCACTCATTTCTGATTTGAAATGATTGGACAGCTCTCACCGAATCGCCAACAGTTACTCAACAACAACATAGCGCAGGGGTTTACATCATCGTCACAAGCGCCCCCCTCGCCCCCACCAACCTGTCTCTTTGCTTATTGGTTGTTTTCTGGGGAGGGTTGGCCAGTCAAATCCTACCGCTCAACATACAGTAGCCCCACAGAAAACACTTGCCAGACGTAGTATGGAGCCAAGTGTCTTAGCGGAAGTATGTAGGATGGCGCGCGAGGCTAGCCAGCCCCAGCCATAACGGGGGAAAATTGGCTTCATTACTTTGACCGGCACACCGGAATGAGGCATACTGTATCTTCAGGCAGCCTAGGGTGTAGTCTTTTCTCCCTTTGAAACCCAATATAAAGACCTGGCTATTGGACTACAAAAATGGCTTACCATTGGTCGTGGGATGGGCTTCTGGGGTTTCTTGGAGCCGAGCTTCTTCATGGCATTGTAGTACTTCTTCTGCTCCTCCGTCATGAAGATATCCTGACCACCTGTGATAGATAGATAGATAGATAGATAGATAGATAGATAGATAGATAGATAGATAGATAGATAGATAGATAGATAGATAGATAGATAGATAGATAGATAGATAGATAGATAGATAGATGTAGTATGGTGACACCACAGATGGCCTCTGATTGGCCAAACTTCCAGAGTGGCAAGAATGAAACACGGAAGATGGGTGAGTCACAGAAGCAGAAAACACGCTGACACTTGAAGGTAAATGCCCTGATCAAACCCATCCCTAATATGTCATTGAAGCTATATTTCTGCTGCTTTACTTTTGCAAAGAACAGCGACACAAGCAAGGGTGGGACGAATTTGTTTTGCAAGATTGTGCCCAGACCCAATCCATGCCTAAATCTAACCTGCCGCAGGTTGTTGAGGAGCTGCCCTGGAAGGTCTACCAATCAGAAGCGACGTTTGGCTATCTGTGGTGTCGCCATACTAGGAACCAAATGGGTAACACTTTCTATGAAGCCCATATCTAAAGTGCATTATGAGCGCATTTATCACAAATTATAATGCACATTATAATTACTTACAACGCATTACGACCACATCGATGATGTTTCATGATGCTTTATGCTAACAGTAATGAATAACCATGAATCTAGCTTATAATACTTTATAAATCCAAGGGTATTATGAGTGCTCATGGCTGGATATAAACTACAGGCTGCCTGATGGGGCTTACAGTACATTATGATGCATTATAGATGTGCATTATACAGTGCATTATAGATGCATCCATATGAACTTCACTTTACTTAGAGCACACATTGACGACTTATGATCTCACATGAAACATTATAGCATCGTATGAGCCCTTATGACAGTTTATCATCCAGATTTGTGCATAGAGGGGTATAGGTACTCATAATGTACTATAAAGCCCCATCAGGCAGCCTGTAGTTTATAGCCAGTCATGAGCACTCATGACACCCTTGGATTTATAAAGCATTATAAACTAGATTCATAGTTATTCATAACTGTTAATATAAAGCATCATGAAGCATTATGAGTATAGTCATAATACGTTGTAAGTCATTATAATGTGCGTTATAATTTGTTATAAATGCGCTTATAATGTTGGCTTTACGTAACGTGTTATCAACAAATGTTTAGCTCTGCTACAGACGGACTTTGAGAGTGCTCACCTATCTTCCTCTTCTGCTGGTTGAAGTTATCGATGATGACGCCGATGAAGAGGTTCAGCGTGAAGAAGGAGCCGAAGATGATGAAGATGACGAAGTAGAGGTACATGTAGAGGTTGATCTCCTTAATAGGCTGCTCCTCAACCTTACACGAGAAGAAGAAGAAGAGTTCTAGAATGTTCAATTCAAATTTTCAAATAAGTGATAATTGGTCGTCAGCCAATCAAAGATGATAGTAGAGGTAGAGGTTGATCACATCATCATAACCATACAGTTGATTCAAAGTCACCATGTAGGCAGTAGCAGCTGGGTAGAGTTCTAGAATGTTACTACATTCAAATTTTCAAATGAGGTGCAGTTGGTTAGCCATATCTCCTCTCAGATCATAGTCACTCTTTCCTTTTGAAGAGTCGTTCAAAAAACAGCCTATTGAATTATTTATCCATTGTTAAGAAGATAGCATTTTTGTCTCCGCCTCTGTCATTTTGTCCAAACAACTGATTGTCCTCCTTCTAAAGACCGTTCTGCCATTCTCTGAGGCAGACAGTTGTGTTTTTCCCCAAATTAAACTACTCACATAAATGTCACATGCTCAAAATGAACAAAACACGAATGAAAAAGTGGTTCCCAAACGTTCTCGACTAGGAGCCGTTCACAAGAATCAATTCGTTCATGACAGACACAACACTAGAGTTCATAGCATACACCACTCACCTTGCGAGAGTCCACCGCCGCATTCATGATTTCCATCCAGCCTTTAAAAGTGGCCTTGGAAACAAAATACAAGAAACAATTTTATACAATTACACAAATACAATACAATTACAATACAATTGAAACAATATAATAATATAAATACAATTTTTCTAAATGGCCGCAAGGCAAAAAGGGAAAATGGATTTTTAAGCAACCAGAAAAATAACATTTGTTTCAAATTTGGTAGGAAGGTTCACAAAGGTTACATCTATATTACATTTAGAACCATAGCCTTAAAAAGGAAATACAAGAACTCAAAACGTAGTGATTCCATTACATTACATTGTATTATGGTTAGCTGACGCTTTTATCAAAAGCGACTTACATTTATTTACAGGTTATGTTGGTTACAGTAGTAGCATGCAGCCAGAGTTTAATAAAGACTTTTTAACTTTAGTAAGAGTGCCTCAAAAGCTGTTTTTATCTTTTCATAGCAGTTTGGACTCCCAAGTTTTTTTGATGAACACTATTCTTCTATGCGTCCTAGCATCTTTATATGAGGGTATGTCCATCCGTCTCTCTCTCTCTCTCTGTCTGAAACATATTCTTTAAATTGGTCTTCCTTGCCATTTTTGGCGTTACTCTCTTCATATTTGTGCTTTTTTTATACTACCGGATCGTGATAAGCAACAAGTGGACGCGTCTTTGCTTGTGGGACTTGTTTTACTTATTGGACACATGACCCAATGAACCATTCCCTTCTCACTTTTTGGTTGAGATTAAAACACTGTCCTGTCAACTGGATTGCCAGATGTGAGAATACGCACCACTTGCAGGAGAGAGAGGTTGCCAGATGTGATTAAAATTACGTACCACTTGTAGGAGAGAGAGGTATCCCATGCCCACGTTGTCAAAGTTGACCTTGACTATGGTCCAGTAGAACTGGCTGCTGTTCATGGCCTGACAAGGAGAAGAAGATTGTAGTTCAATAGCCACGTCGTATCATAGGTTCCAATGGGAGAAAAGACTACAGTACACACAAGACTACAAATCATCATGGCTGCCATGAAATCGTTTATGTCACCCACATCTGGGGTGCGTTTCTCGACAACATCGTTGCTAATTAAGTTAGCAACTTACTTGGTTGCAATGCAATTCCCCATTGGAAACTTTGAGTTGCTAGGTGGTTAGCAATGATGCGTTCGAGAAACAGGGCCATGGATGTGAGAATAGACTACAAACCTGGCAGTCCGTCTTGTTGTTCAGCAAGGTGAATAAACTGCAAAGTGTCATGGCCGCTATATTTGTAGTTCTATTGGCCTGCCATAAGATGTGTCTGGATGTGTGAATAAACTACAAACCTGGCATTCCGTCTTGTTGTTTACCAGGGTGGCGTTGTGTATGTGGCCCAGGCGGTTCACACACTTGCCAAACTTCCCAGCAAACAGGTTCACGCCTGCAGACAGCAGAGATGGATTTTTTAAAACATTTCTCAGAAGGACAGAAAAAAAGAAGGCCCATCTGGGAAACGTCCCGTTGTCCTTTTGTGAAATAGCACTCAGCAGTGCTCATCAGACAGAACAAAATTTAATTTGTGCCTCACCCGTTCAAGGGGGCAACCCCAAACGGTGCCCAAATCAAGCAGTGCAGCAGGATGGTTCTGTGTTCAGGGTACCTCAGTCATTCATAGTTTAATAGCCACGTCTTATCATGGGTTTCAATGGGGGAAAAGACTACTGGCCCATTCCAGTCCCAATCCAAACTAGTAGGAGATCGCACTTATCCTACCTGGATATTTCTGCTCCCGTTCCTGACAGTTGAAGTGGGAGTTCTACAACCATGGCAACTGTCGCGGTTTAGCTGGCTTTAGCGAGGTGTTTTGATACAAGCCATAATGAGCCATAATAGCTATTACTCTGTCATAAACATTTATGTTGACACAATATCATGTTATAACACGAAGAATATGTTGAGTTAAAATGGCTGTGTTGGAACAGCTGCACAAAAGAGAAATGGAGTTTTACTATTTATTGACATTTTAAATAACGGCTCCATGGGCGCCGCCATTATCATCTGACTTCGATTTGTTGAGGTGGGAGTAGTGCGAGTCCCCCTGACTTCACTAGTTGGATGTCCCACTTCGACAGGCGTCCAGCGCATTTTTCGTAGTAGGAGGTTGGATAAGTGCAATCTCCTACTAGGATGGATTGGGACTGGAATGCACCATACGCTCTATGCTACCAATTTATATGTAGTTCAATATCCATGTGTTATAATGTCTTTCAATTGGAGAAAAGACCAGTGTTAATTTCGTGCCGAAATATTTTCGTCATAATTATCGTTATGTTTGTTTTGTTTTTCCAGTGACGACAATAAAACGATGACGAAAAAAACAGCATGCGTTTGTACGAAAAATATAACGATATTGATTTATATTTTCGTCAAAAAAATAAAAACGTGACTACAATGCCACCGGAGACGAAAACCAATAGGAAGCATTTTTGTTAATATGTCACTGAAACATTGAAAAAGAATTGCCAGCTATTTTGCAAGTCGCAACCCTCATCTGCTCTGCGTCTCCCTCCTCCCCTCCCTCACACACACACGCAGGCACAGTGACAGGCAGCGTCGGTGCCGCACACCCTTGACCTTTTTTTTTAACAGCAATAGCCTACTTTTCAGTGCAATCCTGGCTGGAAAAAATATTGTTGCCCATTTCTCTATGACGAAGAAGTTTATACAGTCATGAAATAGTGGTGGTGCTGTCGCACAGTAGCAAACTTCTCTAACGATGTATTTTTGCGGAACTTCTCCACTCCCTGTCGCTTTCATGAGCCTACCCGACGGTCGTTGTCTGATCTTTTTTCAATGTTCGCTAATGTTTGTATTTAAGGGTCTATGCGTAGGCACAAGCCTTCTGATAATAATCACTTTAGTGCCGATAGCAAAGGATTCGGAAGTGTGGAGTTTTGCGACTTGTTTCAGTAAAGGACACTGAAATATGAAGTGAACGGCCCTTCCACGCTTTCACATGCGTTATTGCCATAACGTCTTGCGAATGCATGCAACCATGCACACAACCAGTCAACCAGAGCAGGTATGCCATCACAACTTTGAATCAAGCAAATAATATGCAACAGCTTGCAATACGTGCACGAGAGAGAGTGTGTGAGAGAGAGAGAGAGAGAGAGACAGAGAGATAGAGAGAGAGAGAGAGAGAGAGGTCTTCCAACAGGTGCCATTGTAACGCTCGCATCCTACAGTAACCTGGGTACTGTACCCCGCATTGGACGCACTGGCTTATAAGACGCTCTGGCAGTATTTGACAATATTTTATGATTACAATATAATTTTAATCATTGATTTCCCCAAATGGTATTTTAGTTTGATAATTTTATAGAGAAATGTAGACAAGAGGAAATTAATGTAATATTTTAGTTGACTAAAATTATTTTAGATTTCGTCGACTGAAATTGAATGAATTTTAGTCGACTAAAACTAGACTAAAACAAAAATGATTTAGATGACTAAATTGTGACTAAAACTAAAATTACATTTTCGTCAGGAGACTAAAACTAAAACTAAATTAAAAATTTCTGTCAAAATGAACACTGGAAAAGACTACACTCTATGCTACCTGAAGAGGCCAATATTGTAGTTTTATAGCCGTGTTTTAAAGTGGGTTTCAATGGAATAAAAGACTTCAAAACACCATTACTTTCTCACTTACCCATGATGCTGAAGATGAGCCAGAAGATTAGGCAGACCAGGAGTACGTTCATAATAGAGGGGATGGCCCCGATCAGAGCATTAACCACCACCTGGAGAAAATAATGACATAATTACATCACATCACTTCACATTACATTATATTACATCACATTACATTACATTACATTACATGACACTACACCAGATCACATGACATTACACTACATCACATTATATTACATTACACTACATTACACTGGCCCAGATAAGAGCGCTCATCACCACCTGAAGGAAATAATTATATTACATTACGTTACAAGCCTGGCTCAAACTACACGACTACAGGCAAGATTATCGTCAACACCCCCTTACGACAACTGGTGGAATGCTGACCCCCAGGAAGCAGTCGGGAGAAAAATATATGTTCCCTGAAGAGGCCCCTTTTGTAGTCCAATAGCTGTATTTTACAATGGGCTTCAATGGGCGAAAAGACTACACACTACACGGGAGCGAACCTATGTTCCCACGCCCCATTGGTCCCACGCCCCATTGGTCCCACAGCCCATTGGTCCCACAGCCCATTGGTCCCACAACCCATTGGTCCCACAGCCCATTGGTCCCACGTCACTAAGACTTTTTTTCATTTTTGAGGCCCATTGGTCCCACAGCCCATTGGTCCCACAGTCCATTGGTCCCACAGCCCATTGGTCCCACAGTCCATTGGTCCCACAGCCCATTGGTCCCACATTGCTTTTTATTATTTATAAACCTTTATCTACCTGCAGAGGCCGTCTTTGTTGTCCACTAGCCACGTCTTACAATGGGCTTCAATGGAAGAAAAGACTACATGCTGGCCGAACCTGAAGAGGCTTTTTTTTGTAGTCAAATACCTGTGTCTTACAATGGGCTTCAATGGGAGAAAAGACTACACTCACCCTCATCCCCTCGAACCGGGAGAGGGCCCGCAGTGGCCTCAGAGCCCTCAGCGTCCGCAGGGACTTGATGGCGGTGAAGTCGGAGTAACCCAGCGAGTTAGCGGCCAGGCTAATCAGCGACACCTAATACATAGACAGGAGCCATGGAGGTAATGAAAGCAATAAGAATAAAATAAAAGTTAAAAAAGTAAAATAATGAAATACAAGTGATGCACTTCTTAATACTGCATGCATAAAAAACATTATAAAGACATAAAAAAAACATTTGCTCATGTTTAGTTAATCATTTACTAAATTTTGTTAGTGCTTTATAAAATATATACAAATAATGTGTCCAAGATTTTACAAACCTTTTGAAGAGTAATTGTTATTTAATTAACAAAAAAAATTAATGTTGATAAATATAATTAACAATATTAACATTTCTCCCTCATTTACAAAATGTTAAAGTTCATCAATTGATTATTTCCGAAGTCTTTATAATGCTTTTGAGCATGATGGATTCATTGAGTGGATGTTCGTCCAAGATTCACACACACACACACACACACACACACGGAAGACCATATTGGTCACCCATTGGTCTCACGGTGCATTTCCTGCATTTCCGGTTTCCGAAGGAGGGTTGCAGTTCCAGTCTCTTTCCATGTGGGGGCTCTCAATTTTTGAGGACCAGAATGAATGGAGTCCTATGGAGCTACACCCCTCAAAGTGCAATTAGCTGAAGATATAATTTTCTCTCTAATAATTAAAATGTTGTTTTCGATAGAGGATGTATATATATATATTTTTTTTAGAGAAAACACGCATGCACACACACACACATGTGAACACACACACATCATTAATTATGATTGATTAATTATTGCATTATATTATTATAAATTCTACTTATCTAGCAAAGGCCATAAAGCATACAGTCCCAAAAAGTGGCATAACATAGTTTCAGAAAAAAAACAAAGACGTGGTATTTCTATGACAATAAGACAAAAATATCAGCATTATCATAAACAATAAGCATTATTTATATTACATTTTATATTTATATTAATTCATACAACAAAGCTGTAAAAAACCACAGCATTTCAACTGGCTAGCTGAAGACGTTTAGTATCGGCGAAATGCCTTGTTTTTAATGCGGCGAAATGCCCTTTTTTTAATCTAGTGCTGACAAACAGCCGGCTTTGTGCTCAGCTCCAAACTGCTACATGGCTAGGTGTTAAACATTGGAAGTACCATTGAACTAGTTTCCTAGATCAGGGTTTCCCAAACTGTGATGCGTGCACTCCTGGGGTTGCGTGGCCTGTCACAAGGGGGTGCGCGAGCTAAACAGAGCAATGGTGGATATGTCAGTTTTTATCCAACATTAATGAAGATGACGTAGTTTTTAATTGTACGGTGAATTGTATGCTGGAAAGATCCATCTGAAGTGTAGTTTAACTCCTAGACTATCGGAAAAGAGGATTCCCCAAAACAAGTGTGCATAATGTGCAGTGAATGTGCAGTGAATCATACCTCCGTGGCATCAGTACACCAAAATGTTCGCTTAGGGGTTGCGAGAACCACACTGAAATGTAAAATGGGGTGCGCATGGGGAAAAGTTTGGGAACCAGTTTCCTAGATGACTGGATGTTGTAGCAGTTTCCGTACTCCATCTGTACTTAAATATGTACGTTAAATATTCTTTGTTAATTAAGTTGTATCACGCTAATCATACGTGAGCGCAACATTGGAGTGACAGCAGCTTCAAAACTATAAGGCCGGCTCTACACCAAGGCGCCGCGGAACGACAGCGAGACAATTGAGGTCTTTCTGCTTATTTTCGTCCGGTGTGTTCTACTCGGCCTTTCACACCGACAGCGTCGGCGGCCAGTCAAGTTCAAAATCCCGCCCACAGCCAAAGCTAGCATGCTACTTTGCCATTCATTTCAATGGGACACCGCCGGTCGCTGCCGTCCAAAATCCGCTCGAGTTCTATTTTCCAAATGCAGCGCGGAGCGGAGCCGCGGAGCGGAGTCGCGATGCCTCACCGCTTTGGTGTGAAAGCGGCCTGATACAGATGATTCTACCCAATGACGTGCACAGACATTTTGAGGTGCTGGGGTCAAGTGGAACTTCCAGCTGCCTTACTAGCTTATAGAGGCTTTATATTATATTATATTGGGGCATCATTGTCGCATTGTAGATTATCATGTCAACAAGGACCAGAGTTGAGGGCATTTTTTGTCCAATAGGGCCAAAGGACAGATGCTTTAGCACCACCTCGCCCCTATCTCCACATGAAACCATATTGCGCGCTTGATGTACTCCGTAAGCAACAGTTGAATATAAAACCCGGTAAGGCTGAATTCAAACCAAGCCATTCCAGTTCAAAAAAGCCCCCCACAGCCAAAGCTAGCGTGCTACTTTGACATTATTTTGAACGGAACACCGCTGGTCACCAGTGTGAAAAATATGCTTGAGTTCTGTTTTCCAAATGCAGCGCGGAGCGGAGCGGAGCCAGCTCCCACGCTGCTGACGACCGACTACCACCAGTTGTTGTAGAAGGACAGATATGTTTCCATGTATTTTTGCCACCGCCGGTAAAATTCGCTTCCGTCCCTCGACGCTTCACCACTTTGGTGTGAAAGCGACTTAAGAGGCTGCGTCCGATCCTTAAAACCTGTCTTGTCATCAGAGGCTACCATTTGGTCACACATCATAGCGTTATTTAAGGAGAATACCAAAGAATTCCGAGCAACAAGACAATATGTTCTCCTAAACAGCATAATGAAGAAAAAATCCGAGCAAGCAGATAGAACCGCCAGCCGACAAGACAGGTTCCTGTCATACACTGTGCTAGGCTCCAATGGGACTTCCAATGTTGAACATGTCACGTACAGTAGCATTTTGGAATCCCTGTCTGTGCGCACACCCGGCTGTTTGTCAGCACGTAAAATGTATGGATAAAGGCAGGACCCCCTTTTTTTTTAACCATACAGGGGTACATTTCTGGAAAACGTAGTTGTTACCAGTTAGCAACTTAGGTAGTTGCCAATGGGAAATTGCATTGCAAAAAACAAAGTAGCTACTGTAGTTAGCAACTACGCTTTCGAGAAATGCACCCCAGAGCTTCTGGGACGTTCTACCGAAAGTAAATCAGTGACTCAAAAAAGTCAATAGTTGGGACACATTTTTTTTTTTTACTGAATAAAGTCGAAATTTATGGCTTTTTTGTGTTCGTTTTATGTCTGTTGTTGGACTTGAATTGAGTTGTGTTAGAGCTTTTTCGTTGAAGCTCATCTGTTTTGTTTTCTCCTAGCTCATTTTCTAATCACCTCCACTCTATTTGAGATTGGCACACAAGAGAAATGAAGTTGCCACTGTAATCTTTTAAGTCATTGAAACATTGGCTATTGAACTACAAAAATAGCTTTTCAGGTAGCATAGTGTGTAGTCTTTTTTTCCATTGAAACCCATAATTAAGCATTGCTATTGAACTACAAAAATGGCCTCTTCGGGTAGCCTACCGTGTAGTCTTTTATCCCATTGAAACCCATAATAAATAATGGCTATCGAACTACAAAAATGGCCTCTTCGGTTAGCCTAGAGTGTAGTCTTTTATCCCATTGAAACCCATTATAAAGCATGGCTATTGAACTGAGATTGAGCACATTATCCTGGGAGAGCGAGAACTTCAACACAGTCCTTTACATTGAGTTGGTGTGGTTTGATTTATCTTAGTCTACTAGAAAATCTTTGGCACTAAATTCCGCCCAATTTTAACACGCCATCTCAGGTCCCATTGGGCTCCGCTATTATTTTATTTTAGTTTTGTTATTTTGTTTTAGTTTTGTTATTTTATTTTAGTTTTGGTTGTTTCCCTCCTGATGTAGTAGATATGTATGTCATGTTTACTATCACTCTGTGCAATGGATATTGTTTATGGTGATTAGAAGGACCACAGAAAGAATACAATGTAGCCTATGTTGTGTTTGTCGCCACACCGTGTGGCTGATATATGTAATTGTAAATGAATAATTGAGAAAGACCCCAGGAAGAGTAGCTAATGCTTAAAGCAAATGCCAATGGGGATCTAATAAAAACGAACAAACAAAACAACTAGGGAGAGAACACACGGTGGCTCTGCCTTCAGAAGGCATGGCTTTATCTATTATTTATCCATCCTTGCCACCAGCAAATTCCTTCAAAAATGTTTTCTGCAAAAGCAGTCAATATAGTCTATAATCTGTGGTTCTCAAACTTTTTCCATCATTCCCCCCTTCAGAGGGTCTGAATGCTTCCGAGCCCCCCCCCCAAGCAACAGCAGTACTCGCGCAGACTGATTTTGCGATCGCTCTGCCGAATTATAGGAAAGGTGACTGGTGAGAATGCAGATGTGTGTTCATTTTCTATGCTATTCAAATTCATGACAATTAATAATATAATGTTGGTGAGGGCTTTAAACTTATTGAGTTATTGGCGAGACAGGAAATCATTTCCTTGGGAGAAAAAAAATCCAAAATCAGATGTCACACGCCCCCCCTGAGATGCCCCCGCGCCCCCCCAGGGGGGCTTACGCCCCACTTTGAGAAAGACTGGTCTATAATCTGTGCTGCTACTCCTCAATGCTAGCAGCTACTGATATTGAAGCAATAAATGCGTCGACAATGTTCTGGAGTTTGGAGAGGTTGAGGATTCCGGCAGGATTTCAGACCTCTGTGTGTTTGTGTACCTCATTTTAGCTCAACCATTGGGGCTCCTAAACAGCTAGCTCAAAAAAGTGACAGATTGATTAAATAAATGAATGAATTAAGATTTTAATGATGCCTTTTTTAATAAAGTCAATAACAGTTTAGAATAACGGTCACAAAAGCTTTATAAAGACTTTGAAATCATATTTTAACACATAAGATACATCACGGCTTCAGCAGTCCTGGAAGTTTGTCCTCCAAAAACAAAAAAGACTGGATATAGAAGTGTCCTCCTAGCCTGGTCCTGACCATCCCATAATACTACCATTTCATTTCGTATTTATGGTCTGGCATTTGTTTGCTCTGAAGCGATTGTAGAAAGCAGGAAGTTTGCACTCAGTTATAGTTTGAAATTATTGGACACCTCTCACCCAATCGCTGGCAGTTACTCAACAACAACATAGCGCAGACCAATGGCTCTGGCGCAGATGTGTACGTCATTGTCACGAGCGTTCTCCCCCTTTCGTCCCCACGTGGGGGGCGTATTCGATTATTGGCTGTTTTCTGGGGGGGCGTTGCAATCAAAATTCTACTGCTGCAAGCACTCCACAGAGAAGCACGGCCAGACTACAGTAGTGGAGCCAATCCTTTGGCGGAAGTACGTAGGATGGCTCGCGAGGCTAGTGTCCGACAGGCAAACAAGCAGCAAACTCATCTGGCAGGAGTAGATTCCCACTCTGCTGTGAAAATGTAGGTTGGTTCTTACTCATTTACAAACACTTTAAATGTTTTGTCTATAATGAGTTAATTTAAAAAATGTTAATTAAGTGTTAATAACGGCATTTAAGGGACTGCTATTGTTACTGTCACCACAATTGTAATTACTTGGTAATTGTTGTTATGATGTAGTTGTAATTACTTAAGGCTCTTGGTAATGTCATAGTAATGTTGTTATGATCTAGTTGAGTCTTTTCAGCCACGAGTGAACGAGCCCGCCAGCAGGAAGAGAGGCTTCGCTAAATCTTCCTCCCCTACTATTGTAAATATTGTTAAGTTGACATTACCCACTCACTGCTTACGAGTAACTTTGCAAACATAACTTTTGTAGTTCAATAGTTGTGCTTTATTAGGGGCTTCAATGGGATAAAAGACTACACGCTAGGATACCTGAAGAGGCCATTTTTGTAGCGCACAGTTGGCAACTTGCATTTCTCTGTGTGGCAGTGAGCAGCGTGTGTTCTTTGGGCGTTATGCAAAAAGGGTCTCTCTCGATCTCTCTGTCGAATGGCCCCCCACAGGGTTGCCAGATGAGACTGTTGACTTCCAGCCCTAAAAATTACTCAATACCCACCTGGAAGCACTAAATCCCGCCCAATTTGACCTAAATGCAATTGATTTCTATGGCCATAAGTCAGCAGAAATACCTGCCCAAATGCCCTTTTTTAACCATTTTTTTACCCACAGACGGCCATTCCAAGTAGCCCAATTGGGCAGCAAAACCGCCCAATCTGGCAACACTGGCCCCAGAGGAGTAAACAATAGTCAATAAGGCTCATGCGTCCAATTGCAGTGTCTGTAGGCAGGGAAATGTAGTCTTTTAAAGACGTTCAGACATTCTGATGGTGTCCAAATGGACCACAATAATGGATGCCAAATAAAAGGTAGTGGGTTCCAAACCCAGTGGGTGGAGTGGTGGTGCAAGACAGGAATGAATGGGAGATGGGCACAGGTGGACCGTTATGTGCATACGTGATCACTGTGGACCAGAACTGGACTGGTAATCTGGGATAGCCGTGTGGCCTAGTGGTTAAGGAGAAGGGCTTTAGATCAGAGGGCTGCCAGTTCGAATCCCACTCTTCCACTCCCTGTCACACAAAAAAATCGGAGCATTCGGGGAAACCAGAACGTTGGTTTGCGATTTCGCAAATCGAAAACTACTTTGTTTTCCCTCTGCGAACCGTGACGATGACATTGACGTCAGCAGGTTCATCCGAGTAACACGCAGAAAACTTCAGAGCCCAGTATGAATGAATGTGGGTGGTTCGCAGGTAAGCACAATTAGTTCTGTGCCCTAGTCCGGGGTTTTCTACTCCAAGCCAGTCAGCTTTGTCAAGACTCAAGGTGATTTCCCGAACCCCCCCCCCGTCTCTCTCTCCCACTCATTTCCTGTCCCACTCTTCCCTGTATTGTAAAGGTGAAAAAAGCCCCAATAATAAAAGCCCCAATAATAAAAGCCCCAATAATAAAAGGTAAGAAATCTGCCTCGCAAAGGACTCTGATGAAGGCGCTTTGTTTTTTTTGTTTGTTTTTTTTTAGCTATTTCTTCTTTATTTACGGTGCATTAGACTAACGTTTCGACAAAGAAATCCCTCTGGCACCAGATTTCTTCCTTTTTATTAATTATTAATGTCTGATCCTACACTTTTCGCACCAATTGTCACTAGTAGCACGACGTAATTTCCTTTATTCTCTTTGTGAAAAAGCCCCACTTTGAGAAAAACTGCTACAAATTCAAACGATCTATGAAAGTGATCACATATCCACATACCGGTCGCATACATGCAAGACCACACACAGATATATGCATGTATTGCAGCAGGGTTGCCAGATAAGACCAATAATTTCCAGCCCAAAGAAAAATGCTCAAAACCCGCCTGGCAGCACTAAATTCCTGCCCAATTTCAACTCCATTCTATTGATTTTCTATGGCCATAACTGTACAGAAAAACCTGCTTTTGTTTTACCCTGTTTAGCCACAGACGGTCATCCTAAGCAGCCCAATTGGGCGGGAAAACGCCCAATCTGGCAACACTGATATCAAATAGAGTGACAAGCGTTTTTATAAAGAATTTTTCTTTTTAGACTCGTAATTAGCCTCCATTTAATGTGTATGATTGATTTAGGCTTTTTTGCTTTCCCCCATAATTTGATTTTAGGGGGATGTCCAATCCAATTGCCCTACAAAGGCAAAGTGCAGTATCAACGTCACCATTGAAATGGAGAAAAACGGCCTTCAAGTCCTTGGCATTAGGTTGGACATTGTAGTTACTGCAAATTTGACATATCTCTAAAAGGGGACACATACGGACCTCAAGGTCACAAGAGTCACAAAAGACACAAGATAAGTGCGGTGTTACTCAGTCTAAACTCGACACAAGATAAGTGCGGTGTTACTCAGTCTAAACTCGATTTTGACAAAATATGTAGTTACTGCTCTTTGCCTTTGTATGGCGGAACATTCCAGCCAATCATTTAAAAAAATAATGGGCCCCAAGTATTTGTCTTCTGTCATAAATTTCTTTATAAAAGAACAGTTTCAAAATGAGTTTTGTTGACGATTATCTAAAGAAGATACATATATGTATACTGTATATAATAACCAGAATTATTTTGTAAATTAATATGAAGAACCAGAATTTTTCTTTTTTAGATATACAAAATGCATTTCCCTAGCCCTGTCAATCATCATTTCACATTATTAAAAGAACGGATAGGAAAACCTGAACCAAGGAGATAAGAGGATAAAACTTTCGATTACACTTTACTTGGCGTGTCCCTGCATAACACAGTCATAACAGCTGTTATACACTTTGCTTGAAGGATTGATGACTGTTTTGTAAGACATTCATAGAAAAACTTTCATGAACATGGAAGACAAAAGGAAAACTTGTCCAAAACAAAGTTCAACAAAGCAGCATTGCAGTTAGTGTTCTGTACACTTCCTGATCGCATCCAATCTGGGTCAATGATTTACTCCAGTGCTTGACCATATTCTGTCCCTGTAAATCATTGACTCAGCCACATGTTTTTGGTTTTTGCTTTGGGTTCCATTTAAATAAAGTTCCTGGTTTGCGTTTTTGTTCCTTGAACCCGTTCAAAATCCTGGATTCCACAAACATTTTTTTAACCATATAAAAACCAGTGCCAATAGCAGTTGAAAAATATCAACAAGCTAAAAGACTTAGCCATTCAAAACCCATAGAGGTATCTATGACAACAACACAATTATGCTTAATGCTAACACTGATTCACCTTAACTTGAACACATTGTGCCAGACTCGCTACTTGTATATTACCATGTCCAGTTCAGTTAATATCAATTATGATAAGTGTTTTGGTGTTAGTAACATTACAGTTCACAGTTTTGAAGTATTACGTTAACGATTTCGCTAGCGTTAACAGGCTAAGCGCTACTACTGTGACATTTCCCTGACTTGAAAGTTCAGTTTTCCTCATAATTTAGACAGTAAAAACCATTAGGCTTGTGCATAATCAATGATTGAAGTACATATTTCCAAAAGACCCTCAACAATCTTCTGTAGATAGGCTGTCGGAGTGTGGGCACATGAATCCACAAACATTTTTGTTTTTACAATATAAAAAACCAGGGTCAGGGTTCGGCATTGCCATAGCAGGGGCCAATCGAACAAAAACAAAACAAAACAAAACAAAATTCAAAGACAGTCGTTCTGAACTGGTGGGCCTATGGGTTTTTGTTTGTTTGTTTGATATTTTGGCAACACATTAGATGACGTCACACTGGCATCATAGATACTCATAGGTAGTCATGGGGTACTCATAGGGGTACTGAATGTGGGGCCGGATTAAGATGGCCTGGGGCCCCTAGGCTACAGGTTTCATTGGGGGCCCCTGGGGGGCAAATTTTGGGACAAATTTACATACACATTATCATAATTACGAGCTAGGAATTAAGTACTTGTCTGCCAACTGGACTCAACAGGGGCGGAGTGGGAAGACTTTTCCCACC